>NC_083484.1:6315000-6487500 GCF_030014155.1 Tachysurus vachellii | reverse complement strand
TAACAAAAAAAAATAACGTGTCAGAAAATAAATACGACATAATAAAAAATTCAACCAGACGCAAAATGGAGACTTTTTTTATACGTATAGTGAATACGAAAATGAATATGACTCTGATCTAAGGCAGAGTTACTGAAAATACCGGCACACAGGCGTGAATGATGCAATAAGGAGAAGGAACATGTGTTCGCAGATAAATGACACAAATAACGTTTATGGCACCTCGGAAAAGCTTCAAATAGCGCGATATACGTATTATGAACCGGATTTCTCGGTGTATAACGATCTCCACGAGACATTAATTTACCTGTATAGTCTTTTACAAACGAGATGAAGCTGTTGCTGAGAGACAGTGGGGTCCGTCGTGTATAATAGACGTCAGAGGTGTTGTAGTTTATTTACTCGTCCAATTCTGTGTCACGGATGTTCAATGGTATCGCCGTGAAAAAAAATATTTATAAAACATTATCGTTTAGAAGCTCTATTCAAATAAATATAGATTAATTGGGGACAGTAATCGTTCCTTCGTTCGTTTTTTGAAAGTGTAGTTAAAAAAATGTGATGCATAAAGTGATGTGATAAAACTGTGATGCATAAAGTGATGTGATAAAGTCATGCATAAAGTGATGATAAAAAAATGTCATCCATAAAGTGATTGAAAGTGATAAAAACCAGTTTAAACATATTTACGTTGTAAGTTTCTTAGATTCTTTGATAAACCTCATGCATGGTCAGCAATAAATGAACGGTGAGAGACACCATTTCTGCATCTACATGTTTGCTTACAATTCTGTCTCTTTCTCACACACCAAAGTAATATTTTGTTTAATTTACACACAAAAAATGAATTTATATAAATGGCCAATTTAACTTTCTTTTTGTCCTAACAAACCCCTAATAAAAATAAAATGTAGCTCAAAAGTGATAAAAAAAAGTAGCTGATATAAACCATATGGTAGTTTAAAATTTCCCCAAAATGTCAATAATTTTTCTCTCTTCCATAAACTGTGGTGTGGTTTACAGTCATATCAGTCACTTTGCAAGTACAGATGATTTAAATTCTATAAATGAAACAGACTTATTTTGGGTTCAAGCCCCCTTAATACTTAAGAATAATAATTTCTTCTTGTTTCTGCAAAAATAATAATCAGAATCAGTGAAAACATTTGCTTCTAACTCTCAGATTTGTCATGAACTAACTGGTTCTAATGTGGAATACAAATCCCTGCTGTTTAATACATTTATGGAGTTTTAAATTTATGGAGTTTTATTTAAGGTTAAAAATTTGTTAAAAATGCTCATGTAAAATTGTCTATGCCTGTAAATTAGTTTTACTACGTAAACAATGAATTATTAAATGAGCGCAGCGATATAAATGTGTGATTTGCCTTTCAGCCGGAACTACTTCCAGACCGACTCATAGACATTAATCAACAACTTCTGACCAATCAGATTCAAATATTCGCGCTGTAGACTATCTACTAATTTGCATAGTTTCAAGCTCTTTACCTTCAATCAACTAAAACCCGAGCGGTCGCTCAGCCACACAGTCTTTCCTCAGCCAATCACATGTCGCTTATTCGCACTGCGCAATTAATAATCATGACGCTTTCTTTCTACGATGTTTAAATGTCTCTCTGTAAGGCATATTCTATTCTGCTCTCCAACACCTCCACATCCGGTCGCCCGGATATTCTACGGGAAATGACGTCAGTGCAGACAATAATATGGCCTCTAGAATGGCTGGAAAAGCTGTAGGCAATCATAATGTTGTAATTCAGTCAAAGTAACGTTGGTTTGTTGCCACGCAGAGTCGCGTACGGACGAGATGTCACCACCGATCATGGTTTATCAGCGTCTTGTCTTTCTGATGTCTAGAACAAATTAATCACCGGCCCTCCATGTCAGAAGGATCCCGGGCTCCGTGGTCGAAGCGGGTTTGTGTGGAGTCGCATCGCCGAGGTATTTAAACCTCTAACGAGTGAAGAATAATAATACTACCACCGCTCGTGCTCTCTATAGCTGGGGTAATGACGTCATTGTGAAGCATGTCGTAGCAACTGAAGCGGTTTATCTCTGTAACTGTAACACTGATTAACAACGCTGCTAATACCGTGTACCTGCTTGTTACAGTGTAACCGTTAACCTCTCTCTCTCTCTGTATGTGTGTGTTCTCTCTCTCTCTCTCTCTCTCTCTCTCTGTATGTGTGTGTGTGTGTGTTCTCTCTCTCTCTCTCTCTCTCTCTCTCTCTCTCTCTCTCTCTCTCTCTCTCTCTCTGTATGTGTGTGTGTGTGTTCTCTCTCTCTCTCTCTCTCTCTCTCTGTGTGTGTGTGTGTGTTCTCTCTCTCTCTCTCTCTCTCTCTCTCTCTGTATGTGTGTGTGTGTTCTCTCTCTCTCTCTCTCTCTCTCTGTATGTGTGTGCTCTCTCTCTCTCTCTCTCTCTCTCTCTCTCTCTCTCTCTCTCTCTCTCTCTCTCTCTCTCTCTCTCTCTCTGTGTTCTGTGTGTGTGTGTGCTCTCTCTCTCTCTCTCTCTGTGTTCTGTGTGTGTGTGTGCTCTCTCTCTCTCTCTCTCTCTATGTGTGTGTGTGTGTGTTCTCTCTCTCTCTCTCTCTCTCTGTATGTGTGTGTGTGTGCTCTCTCTCTCTCTCTCTCTTTCTCTCTCTCTGTATGTGTGTGTGTTCTCTCTCTCTCTCTCTCTCTCTCTCTCTCTCTGTATGTGTGTGCTCTCTCTGTCTGTCTGTCTGTCTGTCTGTCTGTCTGTCTGTCTGTATGTATGTGTGTTCTCTTTCTCTCTCCCTCTCTCTGTATGTGTGTGTTCTCTCTCTCTCTCTCTCTCTCTCTCTCTCTCTCTCTCTCTCTCTCTCTCTCTCTCTCTGTGTGTGTGTGTGTTCTCTCTCTCTCTCTGTGTGTGTGTGTGTTCTCTCTCTCTCTCTCTCTGTATGTGTGTGTGTGTGTGCTCTCTCTCTCTCTCTCTCTCTCTCTCTCTCTCTGTATGTGTGTGTGTGTGTTCTCTCTCTCTCTCTCTCTCTCTCTCTCTCTGTATGTGTGTGTGTGTGCTCTCTCTCTCTCTCTCTCTCTCTCTCTCTCTCTCTCTCTCTCTCTCTCTCTCTCTCTCTCTCTGTATGTGTGTGTGTTCTCTCTCTCTCTCTCTCTCTCTCTCTCTCTCTCTCTCTGTATGTGTGTGCTCTCTCTGTCTGTCTGTCTGTCTGTCTGTCTGTCTGTCTGTCTGTCTGTATGTATGTATGTATTCTCTTTCTCTCTCCCTCTCTCTGTATGTGTGTGCTCTCTCTCTCTCTCTCTCTCTCTCTCTCTGTGTGTGTGTGTGTTCTCTCTCTCTCTCTGTATGTGTGTGTGTTCTCTCTCTCTCTCTCTCTGTATGTGTGTGTGTGTGCTCTCTCTCTCTCTCTCTCTCTCTCTCTCTCTCTCTCTCTGTATGTGTGTGTGTGTGTTCTCTTTTCTCTCTCCCTCTCTCTGTATGTGTGTTTCTCTCTCTCTCTCTGTCTGTCTGTGTGTGTTCTCTTTCTCTCTCCCTCTCTCTGTATGTGTGTGTTCTCTCTCTCTCTCTCTCTCTCTCTCTCTCTCTCTCTCTCTCTCTGTGTTCTCTGTGTGTGTGTGTCTCTCTCTGTCTCTGTCTGTCTGTCTGTCTGTGTGTTGTGTGTGTGTCTCTCTGTGTCTTTGTGTGTGTTGTGTGTGTCTTTGTGTGTGTCTCTCTCTGTGTGTCTTTGTGTGTTGTGTGTGTCTCTCTCTGTGTGTCTTTGTGTGTTGTGTGTGTGTTGTGTGTGTCTCTCTCTGTGTGTCTTTGTGTGTGTTGTGTGTGTCTCTCTCTGTGTGTCTTTGTGTGTGTTGTGTGTGTCTCTCTCTGTGTGTCTTTGTGTGTGTTGTCTCTCTCTGTGTGTTTGTGTGTGGTGTCTCTCTCTCTCTCTCTGTGTTTGTGTGTGTTGTCTCTCTCTCTCTCTCTCTCTCTCTCTCTCTCTCTCTCTCTCGCTCTCTCTCTCTCGCTCTCGCTCTCGCTCTCTCTCTCTCTCTCTCGCTCTCTCTCTCTCGCTCTCTCTCTCTCTCGCTCTCTCTCTGTGTTTGTGTTTGTCTCGCTCTCTCTGTGTTTGTGTGTGTTGTGTTCTCTCTCTCTGTGTCTCTCTCTCTCTCTCTCTCTCTCTCTCTCTCTCGCTCTCTCTCTCGCTCTCTCTCTCTTTTGCTCGCTTGATTTATTAATCAGTGTTTGTGGCTTTCCTCAAATCACCGCCATAGATGTTGAGTTGTTCTGTTCTGGTCACTCGATCCCTTCTTTAAAGAGTAATGGAGTCTGGAACTATAAATCCTTCACTTGCATTAAACGCAACACAACACTAGAGTCCCCAATGTCATATTAACACAGTGACCTCTTTGCTCTGGTGCTGTTTGGTTTTCATGCACTCAACACACTTCATCACACCTTGGACATACTTTACAACAAACTGTAGTTTTCATGAACATCTTCCATATGGCAAATCCCTGTGAATTAGCTACTAATTAGTTAACCCTAGAAACAATCATGTTAAAATAAGTGCATTAACACTGTAAAAAGCTGTCAGTTGAAATTGTCAGCACTCATGTCAAAGCATCAACACACATTATATCCGACAATTCAACAGTAGTGTAATCAGAATGTAAGGCATTGCCTTTTCCTATAAGGAAACATGTAAAATTTCCTCAGCCGTCCTTAGGTTGGTTCAGAACGGAACAGTACAGTATCTGAATTGCAAGGATTTTAATGTGTCCCTGTTAACAGCCTTGTCCGAGCTTGGCGTCCGAGCTCGGCTTCCAGCTTGAGTGTTCTGATAACATGTTAATGCACCATGTTGTTTTTTTTTCTTCATAATTATGCCATTATTTTTACACTAGTAAAGTGTTTTGAATCAGTGTGGTGTGTAGGAGTGTGGTGTTTGTGTTATCAGTGCAGTAAAATCCCTGTTTTTCACACATTAGAACAGGGGAAACACAAGCAAAGGAAATGTGAGCGTCCTCCCAGCACACTGACAGCGAAGCCGCCAACCGGCCAGGACGCCTCCAAAAGGTAGCGCTATAAAAACTACTTTTATCTACTTGTCTGTCATTTTGATTTTTTTTTTTTCTTCATTTAATTATTAATAATTGGATTATGAATGGAAATTATCTGTAGAAGATTGGGGTAGAGTTGGATGATATTCTTTATGCTTGTTATACACTTCCGGGGCACATGTAATTTCTAATTGTACTGGTTGAAAACATGGAATAATTATGTTTAGTATAGAATAATCCAGATTATGGAGTTAGCTACTGAATAATGCTGGAATTAGCTAGCCACTGAATAACCCTCAAGAATGCAATGTTTATCTGTTAGAATTTTCATGTTTTCTTTTCTTGAGTGATACTAATAAGATATTTGCTCTTAAATACAAAGCATTTGGGACACAACTTTAGTTTTCCTGGTCATCCTGATCAAATGGGAATATGAATGATCTAACTATTAGTAATACTTTTCTCAGAAATATCATCACATTGTGTTTCTGAATGTCTGTATATACAAAGGGACAACCAATATTTTGGCAAATGTATTGTGTATGTTTCACATGAACTTACTGACTAGGACGTTTGTTTACATATAGATGAATATTTGTTGACTTGTCATTTAGGTGAATCCCTCAGAAAAGAGGTTTATTTTCCTACGGACGCAAAGGGTCACTGTCCTCTGATTGGCTCGGACACCCCCCAGTGACATGCCCGTGGCCAATCAGAGGTGAGTGCGCAAAGTGTGTGTGTGTGTGTGTGTAAATGTGTGCGTAAGGAAAGAGAGAGTGTGGGACAGCAGAGTTGGCTCTCAGCATCACAACCCAAACTGCTGAGGTGTGAATGTTCTTGAAGTCCTTCCAGAAGCTTATTTAGCATCTGTCAGTTTTTCGTGTTTGCAAATTCACAACTGCTGGAAAATTGTAGTTTTTAAAAAAATAAAAATTTATAAGACGAGTCGAATGTTTTATTACTGTACAATAATACTGTAGATAACTGTAAGATATGTGTTTTTTTTTTTCCACATTTCTGTGATTGATTTTGCTTATATTTATAAAGTACACTTTCTTAATGTGACTTGCACTGACTTACCATTTTATCAGGTATACAAAGCCCTAAGGTTTACTTTGTATTCTGAAAATGGGGTGTTTTTTTTTTTTTTTTTTTCTCTCACCTTACAGGTGCTTAATGGCTGGGGACGTTGAGGTGTACCTGTCACAGGTGCATGATGGGAGCGTGTCCTCTGGCTTCCGAGCCTTGTACGAGGAACGCCTTTTGCTGGATGTGACCCTTTTGATAGAAGAACATCATTTCCAGGCCCACAAGGCCCTGTTGGCCACACAGAGTGACTACTTCCGGGTCATGTTCACGGCAGATATGCGCGAAAGAGACCAGGACAAGATCCACATGAAGGGGCTGACAGCAGCTGGCTTCGGTCACGTCCTTCGCTTCATGTACTATGGCTCGTTGGAACTCAGCATGCCCACAGTGCAGGAAATTCTGCAGGCGGCCATGTATGTGCAACTCACCGAGGCTGTAGAGTTCTGCTGTTCTTTTCTTTTGGCCAAAATCTGCCTGGAAAACTGTGCCGAGGTTATGAGGCTGCTGGATGATTTCAGTGTGGCAGTGGAGGGAGTGCAAGAGCGGCTGGATGCCTTTCTGCTGGAGAACTTTGTGCCTCTGATGTCAAGGCCTGACTTCTTGTCCTACCTAAGCCTGGAGAAACTGGTGGTGTGCCTGAGTAGTGAGCGGCTGTGTCGGTTCCCGGAGATCGAGCTGTATGAGGCTGTGCAGTCCTGGCTTAGACATGACCGACGCCGCTGGAGACACACGGATGCTGTGGTGCAGAACCTGCGCTTTGGCCTCATGACACCAACACAAGTGTTTGAAAAGGTATCAGAATTTACTTTAATATGGCTGTAGTTTAGTGTTCAGATCAATACTGAACTGAAATGCTAGACTGTTATTTGATCCACTGATATATTTTGTGCTATAAATTAGATTTTTCACATAAGGCTTTATGATTGGAGTGAGCATTGTATTAGCACTGTATTGAAAACAATGTGGTTCTTCCTAAATAATTGTAAATTGCTTTTGCTTTTTATGGCTTACTATAAATTACAATACACAGTGCAGTCCTGAGAAAGTGACCAAGTTCCAAAATACCACAAAGCTCTATAAAAAAAATTGGTTGCCTGTTTTGTTTTTTCTTCAGAGATAACGTTTTATGCACTTTAAAACATATGGAATCTAAATACATGATACCCAGCCTGCTCATGACTATTAAATAAGTACAGTAGACTGAAGGACGCACTCTGTAGACTAAAAAATGTAGACTTGGTTATCTAGGATTTGGCTCTTTACCGAAATAAAAAAAAAAGACTTTTATTAATGGATTTAAGTGGACATCATAACAGGGTCTCCATGACCTGCTTTTATTCCTTAGGTGAAGACCTCTGAGTTCTATCGTTACTCCCGTCAGCTGAGGCAGGAAGTAGACCAAGCACTGAACTACTTTCACTCGGTGAACGAGCAACCGTTAGCCGAAACAAAGTCCAACCGGATTCGATCTGTTCGGCCTCAAACGGCTGTGTTTCGAGGGATGATCGGCCACAGCATGGTGAACAGCAAGATCCTCCTGCTTCATCGGCCCAAGGTTTGGTGGGAGCTGGAAGGTCCACAGGTTCCACTTCGGCCTGATTGCTTGGCAATCGTTAACAATTTTGCTTTCCTGTTGGGAGGGGAGGAGCTAGGGCCTGATGGAGAGTTTCACGCATCATCCAAGGTTTACCGCTATGATCCAAGGCAGAATTCCTGGCTCAGGATGGCAGACATGTCAGTCCCTAGGTCAGAATTTGCTGTCGGTGTTATCGGAAAGTTTATCTACGCTGTGGCAGGACGGACACGGGACGAGACGTTTTACTCGACAGAGCGCTATGACATTGCAGAGGATAAGTGGGAGTTTGTGGATCCATATCCAGTTAACAAATATGGTCATGAGGGCACAGTGTTGAATGGAAAACTCTATATCACCGGTGGAATCACATCATCCTCCACCTCCAAACAGGTGTGTGTGTTTGATCCAGAGCGCGAGGGAGCATCTGAACACCGCACACGCCGCAATCCCATTCTTACCAACTGCTGGGAGAACAAATCTAAGATGAACTATGCACGCTGTTTCCACAAGATGATCTCCCACAATGGGAAACTCTATGTTTTTGGAGGAGTTTGTGTAATCCTCAGGGCATCTTTCGAATCCCAAGGCTGCCCATCAACAGAAGTGTACAATCCAGAAACGGACGAATGGACCATCCTTGCTTCTATGCCCATTGGGCGAAGTGGGCATGGTGTGGCAGTGCTAGACAAACAGATCATGGTGCTGGGTGGATTGTGCTACAACGGCCATTACAGCGACTCTATACTCACCTTTGATCCTGAGGAGAACAAGTGGAAGGAGGACGAGTATCCCAGAATGCCTTGCAAACTGGATGGCTTGCAGGTGTGCAGCCTGCACTTTCCTGAGTATGTCCTGGAACACATGAAGCGCTGCAGCTGAGGGTCTCTGGGGTGGGGGGAAAAAACACACAAAACAAACGTTTACAAATGTGAAAGTAGTCTTCATAACTTATTACACTTTTAAACAGTAGGTCAGTGCTTATTTAAGAACAAAAAGCTTCATACTTTTTAGGTAGAAGTTGGCAGGTTTGGGGGATGTCAGGTAGGGGGAAATGGTTAATATTGCTGGTTAAGCTTTTTAAGCATTTTTCCCTCCAAAATCATTTTTCTCATTTTAAGAGGACTTAACGGCAAACATTTATGTGGACTTTTTTTTTTTTTTGGTGCATAATAATGTCAGTCTGTTCTGTAATTGTAATGTCCTGTACAATAACGGCATACTGCATTTCCACCACATTGTTCATCGTGAATTCGACCTATTCCCCTCCGGTTCTGTGTTTGAGGAAGTTTTTCTTCCACCACTTTCAACTCTGATGCAATTTTTTTGCACTAATGATCAACTGGACAAAAATAGACATTGTAAATGTCATTAACAAAAAAAAAAAACAATTCATTTCTTTTTGCTTTAATATTCATTTGTCTTGATGTCACACGCTATGAGATTTAGGTTTTGGATTATGATGATTATAAAGTTAGTGACATTTAATCTGTGATGTGGATTAAATTTTGCACTGTAAAGGGTGTTGTTTTTTTACTGTTAGGCAATAACACTGTTCCACCACTACTGATGAAAGAGGAAAATGAAAGAAGAGTTAAAGGCCAACCTCTCCTTTTAACTTCTTCCATATGTGTTGACACTATTAACCTTGTTTAATTTATTTACTTGCTGGAGCTTTGTCTTGATCCCACTAAGATAAACCAGCTGCTGTTTTCAGTTTTGTCACATTTCTGTTTTGTTTCATGAGCAAAGGGCTAAATCACATCTGCTTGTTTTTCATTATTTCAGGGGGTTAATGGGGTCATGCCAAAAAATAGCTCATATTTAATGGGCACTTGCATTTACACAGTATTGTTTTGTATATTTCAGAGAAATCATTTGGGTTGAATTTCTCAGAATAGTATGTGTGGCTGGACAAATTGAGTTGCAATCACTAGAGTACTTTAAAACAGTAATGTGCATGTCAAACATCCAATATAACTATGTATTGAACTGCTGCACATGGCAGCATAGCAAACACAGAAGAAAGTGCGATTTGCATTCTTCTTCAAAACATATCACTGATTGTTAGTTTTGCTTGCTTCGCTCCAGGCCACAGTTGGCTCTGGCAATGACGGGATTCGTATGTGTAAATAATGAAAGGCCATAGATGGGAACGTGCAAGGTCAAGTAGACATGATTTCTAAGAGTACTCAAAGTATCTTCATAAATCTTTAGTCTTTACTATTGACACTAGCTGGCCATCCAATGCCCTATATGGCCAAAAGGTTGTGAACACCTGACCATCACACCCATATGTGCATTCCCAGCATCCACTGATGCTGGGCGTGAACACTTTGGGTACATCAGCATTCCAGTTTATCCCAAACGTGTTCAATGGGACTCTGTGCAGATCACTGGAGTTTTTCCATTCCAAACTTGCCAAACCATTTCTTAATATGTTTGGGTCTCTTTTTAATGCATTGGGCATTGGGAATCTAATGCAACAGCATTAAAAGTTTTAATTGTTTACATGCACACTGGCAACATGTTGGGAAAGGCCCACGTGTAGGTATTTGAATGCGTGCACAAACTTTTGGCTATATTATGTAGGAACTAACCTGACACAAATTCTGGGAAAAATGTTGTCATGTTGGTAAATGTTGATGATTAATATTAATTATTTTTGGCTCACATAATCGAACACCTTTTTAAGTGTAACCATAAAACTAATTTTGAACACCAGGTGGTCAATTAAATACATTGGAAATGTGTTTTTGAGGGCTCACAGGATACACACGAATCTACATTCTTATATACAACTCATATCGAGCCTTAGACAATGAAGAACAGTTATTAATTATGAATGTTTAATTGGTGTTTGACAAAATACTTGAAAGCAGTCAAACTGTACCTATGGGATGTTTAAAGATGAGATGGCATAATGATATTTAACCTTAAAAGCCTGAACACAAGTCAGTGACCCATGTCATTACCTATATAAGCTATTTAACAATTTTACTTAACAAATTTCTGTTTTTGTCCAGCCACACATTATTCATGAGATTGTTCTGGCTAGTCCTTTGAGTTTCATGTGGTAACACTCCATTAGCTTCTTCACTATTATGCTTTCTGTTAGGCATGCAATCATTGTTTATACGATACGTTATGATTTTCAACACCTCAAAGGTGAAGGCAGCCTAGATATGTGGCATCTTTTGGCACTGTTTGTGGCTTTAAGTTAAGCTCTGTCCAATTAAGAAGGCAGCTTATTTCTAAGACTTCATATTTGCATTTGTTCTTGACAAATCCCATAAATAGAAATGTTAATGTATAGTTCTATACATTATAGTCTTTTGTAAAACTAAATTATTTTTTTAATATCAGTACATGCCTACCTCATGTATTTTTTTTCCCTGGGAGTCATTGGCTTTGTACTGATATTATATATGGTACTGGTTTGAACTTCCTCAAATACTAACTTATTCCCTCATGTCTCTGTCTTGTGGTTCATGTTTTCTTTTTCCACAACCAGCTGTCAAGGTCATGTACATATAGACACCAAAATACAGCCTGAAAGGGTTTCTGCTGTGCAGCTTAAGATATAAAATGCACAGGTCTATCCAATTTAGATTTATTCTTGTCACGTATATATCCCTCTGCAAAATAATCTGAATAAACAAATCCAGTTTAATAAAACATAGCCCTGTATCTAAACTGTACTTGAGCATTAATCAGATTACTGATGTATTTACTGTGATCTGATGGTTTATTGCTACTTGGAGACTTTGTAATTTCTTTCCTGAAATAAATGTTCCTATTGTTCAGTTTTTCAGTGGTCTTTTTTTTAAGTCCCTAAAAATTTTATAAGCATTATTAATTTCAGTCCAAGTCATGTGTGAGTCCATTTCAAAGAACTGGTCATTTTATTGACTGAAGATCAGAGCTGCACTTATTGAGTCAATATAAGATTTTCTTTTTTTTTTAAAAAAACAAACATTTATGATGTGTTCGAATTTAATTAAATGTATGACATCACAGTATATCTATATTAGTTTATCACTATAATCTATGGCTTTTTGTTTACTGAAGAAATCAAATCAGCTGTATTACAACCAACCTAACTGCCAACTGTTGGTTAATATTACCCAGATACCCAAGTGTGCATGTATGCACACAGCAAGAACTTCAACAAAAACACAATGACCATATGGTATATATCGTTGTAATATTTCCTTCATTTTCTGTCGATCTTCCTGACTTAGACGACACCTTAGAATTCTATCATTTTTATTTTCTTCTTGGCTGTAATGAGTGTATTTTCCACTTTTACACCATTCTAAACTGTAGCATGTACTGGGTTCCTTCATTAGTTTGCTTTGTTTTCCATTAATTCTATGGTGTCAGCTACGAGCTGTTCTGTTGCTCAGTATGGCACTTAAATCTTAGTTTCTTGCATATTTCCCAAGGTGCTCTGTTTTTTTTTTCCATTGTTCACCAGGCTAACATGTTCATCTGGCTAACTGCAGTGCCAAACCACACACTCCACGCCTGAGACTGAAAACATGCATATGTGGACCAGAATTGGGTTTTTCATGCATTTGCCTTGTACATCCACTGAGTGACGTCTCCTCCAATACTTTGTTTCAGTCTACCTGCCCCTGCAGTCTCCTGATTAGCAGGTCTTATTCTAAGCACAGCTAAAGTAATGAGTGCTCTGCTACATAACTAGGCCATATTAGCTCACTTACTCATCTCCGCTCAGTGTTCTCAGTGTCTTTTATCTGCATAGGTAACTAGTGGGCATGAGTCTAACTACTGTTCTGTGTTGAGGTGCTGCTCCTAGCCATACTTCTACATTTGTTTGATTGTTAACACATTGTGGGATGTGGTAGTTCAGTGGTTAAGGTGTTGGGCTACTGATCGGAACGTCATGGGTTCAAACCCCAGGTCCACGAAGCTGCCACTGCTGGACCCCTGAGCAAGGCCCTTAACCCTCAGTTGCTCAGTTGTAAGTCACTCTGGATAAGGGTGTCTGCTAAATGCTGTAAATGTTAACAACAAAACATCAGCAGGCTCGAATAGTTGCAGCATGTGGGGCCCCAAAATCGGAAACCTGGTTTTCTCTCCAATTTTCCTTCCATCTTTCTCTCTCCTCTTTAATGTCCTTCCAAGCTTCCTCTCTCTCCAGAGGAACACAGAACACAGAGGAAACCTCCCATGCCCACCGGTCTAGGTAGGTTTGTTGGTGCTGTGGGGAAGCCAAGCATTTCCAGCTTCATGCTTTCATGGAGGAACACTGATCTGAACCCTTGATCACGCTCAGGTCTCCAATGATTGAACATGTACCTACCACATGCCAGGTAAGTATACAAGAAAGTATGTAACCAGGCCAATTCAATGAAATTCAGTGAATTAAAGCTGATAGTCTACACTTCAATCATGCAAAAATGTTATCTCAAGGTGGTTTCATGAACATGACAATGAGTTCACTGTTCTTCAGTGACCTTCCCAATTAAAGGCTTTAAATACTGAAATCACAACCAGCAGCAAATCTGTTAACATCCACTTCTCGATAAAGCGACATTGATTTGTTTTTATATAAGGGAGCTATTTCTTCAAATTATGGTCATCGTTGGTATTTCTTTTGTCAGCTTACTTATGTTAATTTACTTTTAGTGCATTAGCACAGAATAGCGCAGTATTAGCAACTTTAGCAGTTGCTGAAGTTGTACATACTAACATAACTTATTAACATAACTTTATATTCCTAGAACGTGGTATGTTGCGTCGTCGCGGCGCCGTGGCTTAGTTGGTTAAAGCGCCTGTCTAGTAAACAGGAGATCCTGGGTTCGAATCCCAGCGGTGCCTTTTCTCCAATCGATGTACCATGTGAACACACACGTCCTTCACATTTCTACTACTTACATTGAAACCTTTTATTTATTTTTTAAACGTATTAATAAATAAATGAACGAGGTTTATCAAACCGAAACCCAGACTGACTTACTATTCGATATATTATAACCGTGTTGGGCAGAAAAATTACACGATAGTGCCGTCTATAACTTCTATTCAGACCCATTCACTTCCAATCGTGTGCACTGTCGCCATCTAGCGTCTTTACAGCATATTGCAGTTATATTCTGCAATAGATGAGTGCAGAAAATCGGCAGCCAGAGCTTACTTTAAATAGGTGGTTCACATCCAAAAATCTGGGACTAGTTCAGGTTGAGATTGCACGAAAAACATATGAGAGTACGTCTTGTATTCTATGTCCTATCTTCCCTTTACCATAACCATAATTCATAGGTAGCCTAGTTAGAGCAAGCCCCGCCCATTTGGATCTGGTTCTTAGTGGAAAAATCCAACAACTGCTCTCTAAGGGCGTTTCAGAAGGGGGCATGCTCAGATAAATGACTGTTTTTCTTCTTCGACCTCCCCAGTTTCAGAGCGTGTGTCTTTTTTTCGCTACGGTCGTTTCAGTGACAAAAACACAAGGTAAGTGCAATGCAAACTAAAACATATAACTGATGCATGCTCTTTTTTGTAGTTTGACGTAAATGCGTTAATGCAAACGAGCAAGAAGAACGTATGTGTTTTCGAATAAGCAGATTGGATATAAACGGTGTCTTTTAGTATCGACTGGATAAGAGGTTTGCTGTATTAGTAATATATAAATCATTTGCATGATCGAGTCCGGTTGTAGAACAGGTTATAAAGGCTGTATTATATTTTGTGTTAAGCACGCGCACGCATGCACAAGATGGCTGCCACGCGAACCCAGTTTGCACGCGCGTTTGGAGCTTCGCTCGTGCACGTTTCCCCTGTTTCCAGTCAGATTAAACTGCAGAGTTGCAAAGTTCACCTGGCATACATACAAGTGACATAAAGAGCAGCTTGATTTACTTGAACACAGAATCAAAGTGTTTTTAACTGACTGTAAATTCAAATGCACGAGAGAATTTGTTGAGTTTATTACATTTGAGTGTAGCAATGAATGTTTTGGGATTCGAACCCATGACCTTCTGATCAGTAGTCCAACACCTTAACCACTAGGATTTGTTTAATTTTATGCATGATTAGATTTTGGATAACAAAATCTTGAGGCAGACCTTAATTACACTCGGCAACATTTCTGCATACTGTGTGACAAAAAAAAAAAAAAAAGTTACATTTTCTAGTCCACAGGATTATAATTTCAAATCCAGATTATTTTCACTGTTACAGGTTTGTCTTGCTTTGAGACTCAGGGCTAGTGAGCATTTATTCAAACATTAGATGGTTAAGTTGCTCCTGATCTGAAACAAATATTTGCTTTATGCACTTTAACACGAACCTGTGCAAAACTGAGATTTTTAGCTATCACGCAATGACATGGGCAAGAAATCTGTGTACTCATAATACAGTTTGAGACAGACTCGATTAATCTTTAATCCAGTTTCATGGAAAAAAGCAACCGTTTACATCTAGAGAGCTATATCTTTGTCTTGGAACAGTTGAATCCTTACCTTTTTTGATCTGATTTATTCTAATTTCTTCAGAGATGCAAATCCAGCCGTGATTTTTCTACTTTTAAGGAAGGGCAATGTGTGAACGTTGCCCATTGATCATTACCCCACAATGTTTGAAGTACTTTAGCTGTTTCTTGGTTACTCGTCTAAAAAAAAACCACTTACCCATTGTAATGAATTGTGACCGTTTAGATTTTATATTAGATCAGAACTATGAACAGGTGACTTACATGTGACTTGCAATATGTGACTTGCATGGAATTATAGCTTCATTGAATAATAAAAACAAATTGGTTGTATTTTTCTTTAAACATCATGAAAGTCTTTTATAATTGGCTTGCCAGGTCTCTACTTGTATTTGAGGTGTAGGGCAGAGCTTAAAGCACATGGTGTATCATGGTATCCTGGAGTAATGGCAAATCCTGTCTTTTGCAAATATTTGTAATCATAGTAGTCGACATGGTAGGTTTGAGATTATTAGCTGTTCTGTGTGTTTACAGCCTTGATTTTGTTAATGTGTAACTTTACCATTATGCATATTTATTTAAAAATTGAAAATTTTCATTCAAACCCATACACCTGACCAATTGCACCCATGTGTATTGTTGAACATACCATTCCAGCTATAGTCTCAGCTCTGTGTTTATAATAGCCTCCACTCTTCTAGGAACGCTTTGCAGTAGACTTTGCATGGAGCGTGGTTATGGGGATTTATGTTCATTTAGCCACGGTAGCTTTAGTGAGGTCATGCGCTAAGGTTGGATGAGGAGGTCTGTCACACAGTTGGCATTTCAGCTTTATGGAGCTCTCTTTGTGTACAGTGAATCGTCACGATGGAACGGGTTTATGCCCCTTAGTTCCAATGAAAGGAAATCTTAAACCAGCTTAGCAATAAATTCTGTTCTATTTACTTTGATCAGTATATATGGCTGTGATGGTCAGGTGTCCACATACGTTTGGCCATATAGTGTGTGTTTCATAATTACTGTGGAAGCCGACTGTGCATGGAATTAAAGGCTTCCCACTATACACACTTCTCAGTCATGGGGAAGTCAACAGTAGGCCAGATTTTCATATTCTCTAATGAGGTATATCAATCAAATGTATTTACTTTTTGTAAAGGCTACAGTACAACAGGTGTATTTTAACATACTATATAAAACATATTTCAATTTTTAGATGGCAAATGAAGCCAGGCCATGCCCATGTGACATTGGAGACAGGATGGAATATGGCAGTCTTGGTGAAGAGGTTCAGATTGAGCACGTTAAAGCTTACGTGGTGAAACCTAAAGCACCAACAGACAAAGCGGTCATTGTAATTCAGGACATTTTTGGATGGCAGCTATCCAATACACGATACATGGCTGACATGCTCGCTTCAAATGGATATGTGTAATACATTTATTTCTTCATGCCAAAGTAATATTCAAATCGTAGCCTCAAATCAAGTATGTAGCAAAATGAGCAGTGAGAAAAAAAATCTATTTAATTTCACAATGTTCACAAATGGTATGCAACTTCAGAATGAATTTAACTTATGTTCTTAATTTGTTTCTCTTTCTCTCCCTCTCTTTTTCAATCCCTTTCCTCCTGATTACAGTGCTGTTTGCCCAGACTTCTTTCTTGGAAAGGAACCATGGAGTCCTTCAAGTGACTGGTCAACATTTCAGGAGTGGCTTGAGGAAAAAAAACCCACCAACATCAACAAGTTAATCATTAACCGTAGTCTTCAATCTCTGGCATTCCTTACATCTATACAGTAGAAGATAAGTATGTGGATACATGATCAATCAAACCCATATGTGCAGGTTGAACATCCCGTTTCAGATTTGGCTCCTTTTTTACATCCATCTCTCTTTTGGGAAGTCTTTCCACTAGATTTTGTCAAATGGTTGAGAGGGTTTGCTCATTCAGCTACAAGAGCATTAGTGAGGTCAGGCACTCATAGACTGACAGAGCCTGGTTTATAATTGCCTTTCCACTTGATCCCAGACGTGTTCAGGGCTCTATGCTGGAAACTCTCGTGTGGTTCTTCCACAGCAACCATCGCCAACCAACTTTATGGATCATGTGCATCGTCACGCTGGAATCATCATACAGCATACAAAAACACCCTAGACAATTCTGTGCTTCCAAACTTGTGGGAAAAGTTTGGAGTAGGCCTACATATGATTTGATAGACAAGTGTCCACATACCTTTTGCCATATAGGCTTTATAGTGTACATGCATTGCTGATGTCTTTATTACATTCGAGACTGTGACAGCTCAGTGGTGTTTGGAATTGAACTCATACCCCTTCCCTCACTAGACCAAACCTTTAACCATTAAACCACCATTTTATTATGAGCTTATTAATGAATTTTGCAATTTTATTTACCTAGGGAAGTGGACGTGGTTTTGAAATACCTCAAGGAACATAGTGGAGCTAAAAGGATTGGAGTGGTGGGTTTTTGTTGGGGCGGAGTGGCCACACACTACATAGCTCTGCAATATACTGAAGTCAAGGCTGGAGTTTCAGTCTACGGTAACTTCTTGTAATCTGTAGTTGTTTTTTTTTTTTATGTGTAGTTATACAAGCCCCCAATACCGCAGTCACTGCAGATCATGGTATCAGACTGACTGCAGAAAGTTGTAAAGCGAAATGAAGTATATCCGTCTGTTTAACATTGGTACATGCACTCGATAACATAGGGAACCTTGTAGACAGGAATATTTTGGCTCTGACCTGCCATCTAGTGGATGATTCTATAAATTATCCACCTGTAGATGAGCTGCAAAAGCAAGTTTACAGACAACGTAGCAAGCATAGCAGATGTGTACATATGTACACGTGGCAAAGGTGTTATATTTGCACATTTTAATATATGCCTGCCACACTGATGTCACAGGCATACGTTACGAACAAAAGAACAAATTGAATGAATGAATATTACCAAAAGATAAATAAAATGCTGAACACTTTCATTCAATGTTTGCTAATTCACAGAGACGACCAAACTCTCAGCAGTGCAAGCAAAGAAATGTAATGTGGCAGTAAAATGGACAAATGCAAACCATGCTTGTGTAAAGTATATAAGAAGTTAACTTGGCTGAATATGTGCTTATAAACCCACTCACCCAAGTAATATCTTTGCAGGGATCGTTAGAGAGCGAGAGGATCGTTACGAACTCAAAAGTCCGACTCTCTTCATCTTTGGTGAAAAAGACACGGTGATACCACTTGACCAGGTAAGACTCACAAATTTAAGGTTGCCAGTATGTATGTATGTATCTATGTATGTATGTCATGTTCTTTTTTTGTTTTGTTTTAAACCCAAGGTGACAACACTTGAGACAAAACTGAAGGACAAGTGCACTGTTGACTTCAAAGTGAAGGTTTTTCCCAACCAAACCCACGGATTTGTGCACCGTAAACGAGAAGACATCAATTCGACAGACAGGCCACACATTCAGGAGGCCCGGCAGGACATGATTGACTGGTTAAATAAGTATCTGTAAAAGTTAATTATGTGCAAATTTTCAAATTTATAGTAAATTCTTCCAAAAGTGACCATCTTACCCAAATGTTGTTGATGCCCCATGTGTTTGGTGTTTAAAGATCTGGCTGCATTCATGAGGATAGTTTAGTGCCTCAGAACGCCTGACTAAAGCATCAAACACTCTCCATAAAAAACACAGTTGTACCTAAAGCTTTTATAAAATACCAGAATAAGTTTATTTCCCCCAGACGTAAGCAGATAGAAGGTCAACAGGTAACTTTAATTGTGCCATTTGCTTTCGGAATCTGTTTAACCTTCAACATGAAGTCCAAAGAGCTCTCGCTGCCAGTGAAGCAGTCCATTGTTAAGCTAAAAAATGAAAACAAATCCATCAGAGAGATAGCAAAAACGTTAGGTGTCGCAAAATCGACTATTTGGTCCATTCTTAAAAAGGCAGAACACACTGGTGACCTCATGAACAATCACAGGTCTGGAAGACCACGGAAAACGACTGAGGGGGAAGACAGAAGAATTCTTTCCTTGGTGAAGAAAAACCCCTTCACAACGGTTGGTCAGATCAAGAACACCCTCCAGGAGGTAGGTGTATCTGTGTCTGAGTCAACAATCAAGCGAAGACTTCACCAGAGTAAATACAGTTGGTCCACCGTAAACCTTAAAAAGAGGAGGACCAAAGAAAGATTAAAAAATGACAAAAAATGTGTGAAAAAGTCTGGAAATTCTAAAACAACATCCTGTGAACAAATGGAAAAAGGATCTACTTTGACAGATTCTGAGGAAGAGACAAGCTCAGAGAAGGGAAAGAACTGTTCATGATCTAAATCATATCACCTAATGTGTGAAGCCTGGTTGGAGGTAGGGTCATAGTGTGGGCATGTGGGGTTGCCACTGGAACTGGATCCCTTCTATCACTCGTGGCTACCGACCAAAGCAGCAGGATGAATTTTAAAGTTTATAGAGCTGTATATCAGATCAAACTCACTGGACAGTGCTTCACAGTGCAGATGGATGATTAATGACCCAAAGCGTACTTCAAAAGCAGCCCAAGACTTATTTTTATTTATTTTTTTTTTGATTGAGATGGCCATACTGAGATTTATTCTCTAATAACAGCACGTCCCAAAGGGTTTTTATCCATCTTTTACCACAGCAATTTGCCAAAGATCGCAACAGAGAAAAAATTATTAATGAAAAAACATTGTGCTTTTTATTTATTTTTTTTTTAGTTAACTAAACAAACCGCTATAAACAATCACCATCTCTGGCCTCTTTTTTCACCCTTCCTTGATGTTGGGTACAGAAAATGCAGTCTGTCTTATTTTTGAGGAATCAGAATGTTACTGTGGTAGAATTTACAACGGTGGAAAAATGTACACTGGAATTTTTTTCATTAAATGTTAAATATCCACCAGTTCAATGTTTTTTTTATTTTTTTTTGGGGGGGGTTTATAATCAGTTCATAATTGCCTCTAGATCTCTGACGTTCCATTATAGTTTTTATGTATAACATGAAATCTAAAGAAACTAATTCAGACCTTTTAGATTCTGGCCCAGATTGGACAATATCATTTTTGACTCCTGATATAACTAAAGCTATATGTCATCATGTACCTGCTTACATGCAGAACATGATGACATACATTGACATGAAAAAGTCTTTGCCCCATTCCTATTTTTTTTATTTTATTTGCATGTTTGTCACACTAAGGTGGTTCAGATCATCAAACAAATTTAAATATTAACACTTTCACACAGGGCCATGTCCAAAAAGTTGGATTTTTTCCCTTAATAATAAAAACCTTCATTTAAAAACGGCATGTTGTGTTTACTTGTTCTCTTTGACTAATATTTAAATTGGTGTGATGATCTGAAACATTAAAGTGGGACAAACGTGCGAAAAAAAAAAAAAAAATCAGGAAGGGTGCCAACACTTTTTCACACCACTGTATAATGGTTTCTGAGTACTTGTGTCTGGTCTGACCTTGAGTCAGTGATGCAGCATGGCTGGTTCTTGAACTATACCCTGTAGATAAAGGGTTAAAAAAAAGACAGTATTTTCAAATATGAAAAAAAGAATTAGAGAAATATGAGAAAGTGTCTCTGATATTATTTTTGTGTCCTTCAGCATAGGAGCTGAGCTTGTGGAACGAGGTCACTTAGTACAGCTCACTGACCAACAGAGAGGCTTTACTATATGATATCTTTGTAGAACTCTGGTAATATCTGCAATTGTATGTTTTAGAGATGATGTGTTGATCATATTTTACTTTTAGAAATTAGTTCTTCATCTTAGTGCAAGAATCCTTTATACTATGCATTCTACCCATAGATGTTACACTATATGCCCTAAAGTATATGGACACATGACCAGCAACACTAATATTTGGATCTTCCTCAAACAGTTGCCTCAAATTTGAAAGCACAGATTTGTATTAGTTTGTTAAGGATGGAGTGGAAGAACGTTAGTGGCCTGCATAGAGCCTCTGTTGGGAAGACCTTTAGAATGAACTGGAATGCTAACGTGTCCCAGTTCATGTTCCAAAATCTAGTGATGTGATCATTCCGTAAGAGTGAAGAGAATCATACGCCTTTATGTTTTTCTGAACATCCCATTCCAGATTTAGTCCCTCATTGCTGATAAACATGTGTCCAGAAACCTTTGGCCATACTTTATCACTATTCTTAGTTATAAGACTTCATAGGTATGGTAGATGATCTGTAATAATAATCCACTGTGTGACTGTATTAAGGAACCTAGTTAGTACTAAGACCCAAAAAAATATGGCTATCCTGATAATGCAATGAAGTTTGTTCGTTGTGGGCTTTCTATATCTTATAGATTAGGGTTAGTACTATGAATGCTTTATGTAGTATTCTCATTATTTTGTTTCATAATACTGTTATTGGATTTCACATGGCAGAAATGCAAATATGGGAAAATTGCCAATCAGAAACTCAAATCATATCCATGAGAAATCTGTTAAATGAAATGTTTTGTGGACCTGACTAATACTTGGAAACTTTGATAACTGATTATTCATTATTTTTTAAATAAATCATAATTTTATTATCATGATGTCTGGTTTACTTTGCATATGTACAGGAGATTGCGATACTGGTATTAGTGTTTATGGTAAAACTGTTACTATAACCTAAGAGTGAATGTAGTGTGATAAACAGATATAAAAGACAACTAGGCTTTAAATGAGCTATAAATCTCTACTATTTACAATTGGGTAATGTTACATGCTTGATCTAGTGTGGTAGAGATAATCCTCATCTCTGGCTGAAGACCTCAACTTTTGTTCCCCGTTAATTCAGTAAAACCCAATAGATTATCTACAATTAAAATATTTAACTTTTTTTCCTTCAATAAACTGATTTGAATGGTTCATTTCACAATGTACCATAGGACCAAGTTCTGAGATCTGAATGAATTTATAAATTACTTGAACACAAGTTATTAAAAATTAAAGTAACCAAGTAAAGATCACCATGGAAATATATATAGTATGTTCTCCTTGTCTTGTTTTTATCTAAAACAAACATCTGTGTTGATAAGGATCTTGTTATAAACAGAATTATATAATATATATTAATATCCTATATATTAATTACTAATTGCAGTACACAATGTGTAAGGAGAGATAGCTGGAGTGTATTTAAATCCAGTGCACGTCACTGATTTTTCATCAAAAATTGACACCAAGAAACATCAAGTTCTGAACATTTTAATAATTGTTTCTGCTCTACAGTGAGTGAGTGCTGTATGAAATGATAAATAAGACTAAATGACGTTGCTGTCAGAGTGCCCCATATGTGATCAGTCTTCAGATTCGCCATGGTTCCTGACGTCATCAATCTTCAGGATCATCTTCACGACTTGGGTTGCGAGAGAAATCTGCTGTTTCTTTCCAATAAGGGTCTCGATCACATGTTGCTGCTTCATGTCTGTAGAGAATAATAAGTTTTATTATGGTTTAACAAGCATAGGTTGCCCACGGTTAAGCTTATAAAAGGATAGTATAGCTAATTAAGTAGGTACAGAAAGTACAAAGGCCTCCACATTTAATTCCTCCAGATTTAATCACCCATTTGCTGTTATAAAAAGTCCACTCTGGGAAGGTTTCCCTCTAGATTTGAGCATGGCTGTTTTTTTTTTTTTTTTTTAAACAAGTCATACTATATTTGAGTAGTACAAGGAATAGTGCCATATTTTTTTGTCTTTGTCAGTAATCTGGCAGCACTGCTTAAATGAAGAATAAAAGTATAGTATTAATATAATCAGAGAAAAAAAATCCTCTGGATGAGCACATGTACATACCGTTAGTGGACTGACGCAGGCAGTCGATTCCCAGAGCAGGGTTTGCTTCTTTGACTTGCCGAGCTCTGACCTCAGTCATTGTCTGGATGGGGTTCAACCCACTGTTCTCTGCTAATGCCATGGGAATGACTTCTAGAGCATCAGCAAATGCCCTCATGGCGTACTGCTCCAGAGAAGGGCACTGTTGAGAAAACCGAAAACTATTTAAAAACAATGTTCCCAATCACAGATATCAAGTGGTATCATGACTTACTGGGTCCTGTAATAACACAACACATAAGACCATATGATTGACCTGTACCTTATCAGCAGCTTCATTAACCGCAAGAGCGCAGGAAATCTCAGACGCACCGCCGCCATATACAATGCGGTTATCTTTAACCAGGTTACGGATGACACACAGGGCATCATGGAGTGCTCTCTTTGCCTCCTCGATAATCTAAAGACATCATACCACAAACATTGGTGAGATAAATAAATAAAAGTATTAGACACTGCTGTGAAAAAGCTCTTCGGTAAAAAACTTTAACATTTACCATTTTGTTTCCTCCACGGATGAAGATTGTAACAGCTCTGGAGTTCTTGCACTCTTCAATGATAAGCATGTGGTCTTTAGTTGTGCCAAAGCAGATTTCTCGCACCAGGCCAGCGGCACCCAGTTTCTCTGAAGTCAGCTCGCAGAATCTGGGAACAATGCGGCCACCGGTGGCGATGGCAATCAGCTGAATCGGAGAAATAAGTTATTATAAGCACAGGATCAACAAAAACTTCCAATACTTTTAAAAACACAACTCTGTAATCAGTACCTGAATAATTACATTATGAATACGCCTCCAGACTACGACTTACCTCAATCTCGGGTCCTCCGACCCAGCGCACAGCAGGAAGCTCGTTCTGCAGCAGCAGGTGATTCGCTTCATCATCAAAGCCCCACTGGCAAATGGCAAGATTTGCACCGTTCTCCTTGACCTGGTAGCAGTGACAAAATTCATTTAAACTAATAACGTCGATTCATTTAGTCAAGTAGCTTTTATTGTCATTTCAACTATATACAGCTGACGTAGTAAGAAGTGAAACGGAAGGACCTTTCTCCAGGACCACGGTGCTACATAGAATGATAAAGGTTCTTCTGGTGCGATTTCTCTTACTCGATAGCAATTATAATCCATTATACATTTTTGAAACTAAATAATGACCTGATTATATACGCTTTATGTTTGTAAAACACATTAGACATTGATTTATACAACCAACACCGATCAGACACATTCACCAGCTCGTATACAAAAGATCCCAAACTGACCTGCCGAATCATTTCCAGGAATTTATCCTTCTCATATTTCTGTAGAGCCTTATAGTCTTCCACTGAGGTCACGTCCAGCTTGTGTTTGGTTTTAGGCTTGGGTGGCTCAAACGGGCATGTCAGGATGGCGATTTTTGTGTCCTTTAAGACCTGCCAATGAATTGCATGTTACATAAGAGCCTCTGTCTGAGAAACATGCAGAATATCCATAATTTTGTTATTTACAGTCTCTATATCATATGTTTCAAAAATCTTGTAAATCTTTACATAATCCTTTCATAGTTTTTTTTTTTAATACCTTGGGCATTTGAGGATGGCTGAACTCTTTGTCCACGATGACACCTTTGATAAGCTGAGTGTCCTCAAGTTTACCTCCAACCTTCCCTTCCATCTTAATGAGCTCAAAGTCAACGTCCTTCCTCTCCATGTCTACCACAGTAAGAATGGCATTCACTGCAATCTCTGCCATCTGTCTGTGGCATCGGTTAATACTGAAAAATAATGCAGAATTAAGGGGCATGATTTGATGCACAAAAAAAATAAACTCAAACTTTTAGTCAATCATTGTGTGACTAATTTGAGCTGGAAAAAAGTGTATAAGTGCACTCTACTGTGATGTGCAGAAAAACATCTCATAACACATCAAACCTTCAACCTAATGAGGTCTCATGCTGCTGTAGCCCAGCCACCTCAAGATGTTTGTCTTGAGCCACGTCTTGATTCCGAGATGCTTTACTGCTCCCTGCAGAGTGCTTATCTGGCAAGATGCGATCTGCCTATTTCATTTTGACTTCAACTGCAGAACTGTTGCTCACTAAATGCTTTGTGTGTTTGTTTTTGCCATTCTGTATAAACTCTAGAGGCTGTTGTGTGAAAATCAGCCAGGAGTTCAGCATCTTCAGAGATATTATCACCAGCACTTCTGGTACCATCAACTACATCGCAATCTTAGTCGCAGAGATCGCACTTTGTTCATTCTGGTGTTTGAAATAAACATTAACTGAACGGTTTGACCTGCATTGTGCTGCTCGCACATGATCAGGTGTTAGAATATCTGCATGAAAGTGCAGGCGTTCCTAATGAAGTGGATGGCAAATGTATATTAAAATTATAATCCATGTTCACAAGAAGCTTCTGTTGATACTGTAAGCTAAAGACTGAACAACATATATAAAACAAAAGTAAATGTGAGCTCACACTTTAGAGCCGAGTGTGGTCATGGCTGTCTGAATGAGTGGTTCTGTGTTGTTGATGTCCACTGGGAAGCTGTCACTGATCTTATCCAGGTGTTCGATGGCGAAGCGTGCAGCTTGGTCGTAGCCGTCAGCAATGCGGATCGGGTGGATCCCTCTGTCCAAGAGTTGTTCGGCCTGCTCGAGAAGAGCTCCGGCAAGAACTAAAAGAAACAACAAGGACTCAGAGATCAACACAATGAGAGAACATTTCTGTCACATTATGATGTAACCTCAAAGAAAATGTGAATCCTAAAAGCCAGGCTAATCAATTACTTGATAGACGCATACTGTATACAATGGCATAATTTACTCTATCACGTTGCGGCAAAATTTGTGTATCCAAAAGCTAAAATTCTTTCCATCATATATTCATAAAAATTATACATAATTATCATTAACAAGCATAAATGTATTAGCTAGACCACCTTGGAAGTAATAGCACTAGTGTTCTCATATTTTGGCTGCCCAGAAACTAATCAGGCTAAAAAGTGGTAGCTGATGTAAAGAATTAAGTATGGCAAGCTAACTACTGCTACTACTGAAGGGTTAAATATTGCTTGATTTCCCCGGTGTTTCCACAAGTCTGTGTTTTCCAGATTCTGTAAACATATCCGTTGTGTGCTTCTAATGAATTTATTTAGTACTAACTTTTACCTCCCATCAAATAAAACATGCACTTTTTGCTATAGCTATACTGAGGCATGATTCACACAAAGTGTAAATGTAACTATATACCAACAACAAATGTTTTCGGTAAGTGGAAGGGTTTCTTTCCTTTTATGGTCAGACTGCTGCTGTTATACTGAGACTAACAGTGTGCAGGGCCGAAGCTCACCTATCAGGATACATTTACATCAGTGTGTTCCTTTAGGAATGTAACTCTGGCGAGTCTTTGCTGAAGAAACACTTTAGCATGTGCGAATTGTCCATGAGCACCCCATTCTAATGGTTATGAATGTGAAGAAATACTGTGCTGCCTGTGATACAACAAACTTTATGGGCTTGCAAGTTTTCCTAAGCTAAGACCTAGTATGTAAACCTGAGCCTGGACCCTTTGGTGGATCTCCACCTTGCTTGTCCACATAAACACTATGCACCTTATTCACAGCCTTTTTTAATGGACACTGTTTTCGAAGGTTTTTTTTTAAAAAAAAGTAAATTGCTTCTGGTAATTTCAGCAGACTAGTTTGCATTAATAAGGGCATAATTATAAGATAAGCTCTGCATGAAAAGTGAAAGTTAACTGTTACTGATATTATTTAATAAACTAAATAACTAAATAAGAGGAAAAATGTAGTAATGTTTATAGTTCAGTATGAGCAGCTAAAAAAACAAAAAAAATCCCACCTAGTAAGTGAATAAATATAGAGGACTTAAATATATATTTCTACCTGCATTCAACTGGAAACATTTCTACACATATATCAAAAGTTAAGGTACTTTTAACCTTAAGGTTACTACAGTTAATGGACAATTTTCAAGGAAACCTCAGCCTATTAAAACAAATCGAGGTTACGATAGTTCTCACCTACAACCCCAGTGGTGCCATCTCCAATCTCATCATCCTGAGATTTTGAGAGCTCAACCATGAGTTTGGCGATCTGGTGATCCACGTCCATCATGCTGAGGATAGTAGCACCGTCGTTTGTGATCGTCACTTCTCCATCCTTATCCACCATCATCTTATCAAGGCCTGCAAAAAAAAAAAGGATTGTTAATTCAGGTGTGAAAATCTGACGTTATAAAAGATTTTACAAACTTCAGTTTCAGATAGGATGACAAATTAAAAATAACGATATGCAATTCAGGATTTTATTGCATTAAATTTAAAATCTTTTAGTGCTGTGATTTTAACCCCATACTCTCCTTGGCCTGGAATTAATTAAATACAGAGACCTGCTTAAATATTTCTAAAATCCTATTAGTATTATTCATCCACATATTTATATCAGTGACTTGGCAGATTTGAGACAGAACCCTCTTAGAGGTCCGGATTATTTACATTTCATACACCTGAGCAATTTTATACAACCGGGGGTTAAGGGCCTCGCTCAGGGGCCCAGCAGTGGCAGCTTGGTGGACCTGGAAATTGAACTCACAACCTTCTGCTTGGTAGTCCAGCAACTTAACCACTAGGCTTCCACATCCCTATGTATATTTATTTATTAATGTATGACGTGTCCTACCATTCGGACCCAGAGAGGTCTTCAAGGTGTTGGCAACTGCTTTCGCAGCCATGATGTGTGACTGAAAAACAGAGATACAGTTAAACACACGAGGTAACCTTAAACCACCACATTTCCCTGCACAAGTGCACGGGTTGACCGTAATCTAAAAATATGACTTTTTTTTAATTCAACATATAGTTTTATTCAACGTGCATGACACACTCTTTATAGATTAACAAATAAAATCTCAATAACAATAATAATCAGATTATTAGTACTATGAAGATCCGCTACATAAGCTTTATTACAGGGGAAATAAAAGGTTGCACATGCACATGGGCAAAGCAGCATGCCGCTAGCTAAGCTAAGCTATGCTAAGCTATGCTAACGCCCAGATAATACGCAACAGATAATAATAAACGTATCACAGTGGTCTCAGATAGACTACACATAAAAGCGTCAAAATCTAACAAGTTTAATAATAAACGGCTATTAAACAAATAAAACTCAAAATGAAAGAAATCCAGCTAAACTAGCTAGTCGGCTAGTTAGCTCAAACGGCACTGCGTTGGCTGTATCCGAATCGGCAATCCAATAAGACAAAAAGTGCACTACATGTGGTGCAGCCGCCATTAACACACACCACAGAAGTGCACTAGTTTTAGGGCCCTATGTAGACATTTGGTAATAAAGGAATCGGTTCAGTGTTGATACCTTAAGCGCATCAAGGCCAGTCATACGAGATTTCCTTTCCTGGTCTTTGATGATAATAAAAGGCCGTCCATATTCATCGAAGGCAAGCGTTCCTGAAGTGGACATGATGAACGGCGGAACACGCACACGCACAGCTAACAGAAAACTGATTTATTTGTATTTCAGAGATTAATATCCACCCGAAACTGTGTGCACCTCGCCGGCGCTTTCTGGAAGAATCTCAGGGCGGCGCGGACGAAACCAAATACTTAAGACAAAGAGTCCACTAGTGTCAGTGTTTTTTTTTTTCTCTGTGATTTTCACACACAGACTGACAGTCTCCTTTTAAATATTATAACAAATGCTCAAACCATTGACTAAACGCATTCAACAAACAACGCATTCTAAACACTTTAGCCAAAACGTAAATTCTACGGTTATTGCAAATGGTTCGTTCTACTATCGCGAGATCTTACGTACATTCCCGCCCCCCCACCGCACTCGTCTATAACAACTGGATCGACTGTAATGTAAAGCAATTTATGCGTTAAGGGCCTTCCATATTATTTGAGAAGCGCTGAAGTGCACGGATCAGAACACGTGTTTCGCCGTATTTCGTTTGGTGGTGCTGTCATATGTAAAGAATAAACACTTTCTGAGGCTAATATGTAAGCTGTTAGTAATATAAAGGTAAGCTTGTAAATCAGCTGTGTCTGATGACGGTAGTAATGGTGCGTTGTATACATGAGTATTAGCTTGTTCTGTTTTCATCCGGTATTTTTTTTTTACAAGTGCTTTAGTTAATCCTGATCGATTACATCAGCTGTGCTGGAGCTGAACTGAAATGAGCTGTTACAGAGCTTTAAAATGTTTCGATTATAGTTGTATTGTCATCATACAATACAGATTTGCCTACAGATTAACTTTTAACCTTTTTAGGTGAATATTGAGAACCGACTCTTTAAGGTGAATATTGGGAGCCGACTCTTTGGAGTAAATATTGGGACCCGACACTATTAGATAAATAATAGGAGCCTAACACTCACTCACTCACTCACTCATTTTCTACCGCTTATCCGGTAGGAGCCTAACATTTTAGGCCAATATTGGTATCCCACACTTTTAGATTAACATTGGAAGCCGACTCTTTTAGGCGAATATTGGGAGCCGACTCTTTTAGGCGAATATTGGGAGCCGACTCTTTTAGGCGAATATTGGGAGCCGACTCTTTTAGGCGAATATTGGGAGCCGACTCTTTTAGGCGAATATTGGTAGCCGACTCTTTCAGGCTCCATGCTGAAGGGTTCTAAATGAGTTCTAGGGTAATGTCCTGAGTTCAGGTGACTGTGCAGGGTTTCATGTGTCCTCCCCGCGTTCATGTGGATTTTCTCCATGTTTTTCAGTTTCCTTCCATTGTCTAAAAATATATGAGTCTGACTGACTAAATTGCATAGGTGTGAATGATGTGCATGCATGTGCTTGTGCATGGTATTCTGCAGTGGTCCTATCTGGGGTGTATTGCTGATTCTGCCTAGTATTCCTGGTAAAAGCTCTGTATACGCCGTAACCCTGATTGACTCTTTTTGGCGAATATCAGAAACCAACTAACATTTCAGGATATTTGGTTCATTGCAAAATCCGAAGTCCTGAACCTGAACTTGTAGTGGAGCTGGAATTCTGCTATAAGCCTAACCCAGTCCCCTGATGCTTTTTGGTCGAATGTCATGAGTATCTAGACTATCTAGCTTGATAAATGATGCCCAGTATTTCTGTTTTAGACTCTTTCCACTTATTTATCTTTTTTTTAGCTGTGAATATAACCATAAGCAATGTTTAGTATACATTTCTGTTAAGATCCTTAACATGCACTCTACAGACACCCACACACTTGCTAATTCATGTAATTATCCAGTCAGTCAGTGTAGCAGCAAAACATTGCATTAAAGCTTTATTTTAAGTTTACATAAAGCATCAGAAGCAGGAAAATGTAATCCCACTGACTTTGAATGTCAGGAACTGCAGATCTGCAGGATCAGGTGTTTGCACAATCCGTTAATCTAATAGTTGCTCCATAGAAATGAGTGGGAATGGCTCATCTTATCCATAATGATATGATATTCCTGAAGCCAGATGGGACATGATAACCTGTTGCACAGCTCAACTACACTAGAAATCAGTGCAGAAGGGCACAGAGGGACTGGAGGGAAATCTTATACATTTATGTTTTGAATGAATATTTGACTATTTACCATTTCGCTCTAGACGTTCGATTAGAGCTCTTTATGCCAGAATTTCCATAAATTTTGTGTTCACCACCATCCACTCACCTATTCTGTGAATGCCAGAGTTTGTTAAAGAAGATACCTATGCAAAGAGCACCATGTAAAGACCAATATGTTATTAAAACAAATTCTGTAAAATTCATAGTTTGGTTGTAGAAAATAAAATCCCAAGCTTTGAACATTCTTCAGAGCTCCATTAAATCCATTGTGAAAAATCTGTGACTAGAGGAGGTTGTTTCTGTGGACGTCAGTGACTGGGTAAGAAGGGCATTAGTCAGAACAGCAACCAAGGGAAATGATAACATGGCCTTGGTGCTTCCTTTTATATATGTGTGGCCAAAAATAATTGCCCACTTACCAGGGGTAGAGGTTCATCTTGGAGGTATAACCCCTGTGTGAAAATTGTAGGGTTCATGAGATGTATCCTGCATTTTATTTTCAGTCCACGGTGTCCCATGTTATCATGCCCCACGGGGTTTCATCTCGCTTCCTGATACTATACGGGTCACAGAAAGGTCAAGCACAGTCCATAGCCGAGCAGCTCTGTGAGCAGGCAGTCGAGCATGGCTTTGAAGCAGAGATCAGCTGCCTGAGCCTGGAGGACAAGGTAGGACATACTGCAAGTTTCTCTGTATTGTATTGCATTGAAAACCCCATTAGACACAAAGAAGTATAACCAGTTACTATGATGTAAAAACTGTAATGTAAGTGTAAGCTAATTCAGCCATATTTACGTTTGGTGGTTTTCTCTATAGCTCAGAGGTGACTGATTTATCTCACTGATTCCGTCCACATTTGTAGTACAACTTGGAGAAAGTACACAGCCCTGTGGTTTTCGTCGTTTCCACAACGGGAGATGGTGAACCTCCAGACACGACGCTGAAATTTGTGAGGAGGATCAGGAAGAAATCTCTTCCCCGTGATCACTTTTCTCATCTGAACTATGCACTGTTAGGTAAACTGGTGTTGTGCTGATGAGGAATGAGAGCATCAGTTTTCAAAGAGTAAGAATAATCGTCTTCTTTGTGTCATCCAGCTTTGGGGGACACCAATTATACAAACTTTTGCAATTGTGGAAAAACCATCGACAGCCGTCTACAGGAACTTGGAGCAAATCATTTCTATGCAACTGGTCTTGCTGATGATGGGACAGGGTAAGTATTAGGGTTGTCAAATTACCTATTCTAAAATATAATTTTACTGTATAATGCTTCTTGGCTGACTGAACTTCAGCGATAGGGTGAAATTCTGTATTGAATTATCTAAACTGCAGGAGATGAAAATAGTTGCTTTTTGTAACTTAGAAACCTTGTGCGTTTTAAACTTTTAGTAAATAATCGAATCAAATCTGATGTTGGTTCCTCTTCAGGCTGGAAGTAGTTGTGGACCCGTGGATTGATGGACTTTGGGACGCTCTAAAGAAGATATTTACCAAAATGTCGGCCTCTGATCTCATTAGTGACATTTCTCTGAGCAGTGCTCATCAATCACTAGCCATCCAGGAGAAACTCGAGTCGTCTGCACAAAGCCTCCAACTGCTGGATATTAGCGACGTGGATGTAGGAAAATCCAGAGCGGAATCCGAAGCAGAGAGCCGCGATGCAGAAGCTCCTACGGCGGCGTCTTTGAATCGATCCATCGCGCCACTCTCTCAGTCTTCACTCAGCATCCCTGCGCTTCCTCCATCTTACCTGGAGGTGTGCTTGGGAGATGTACTTGCTGAAAAGGTGAGATTTTTCTGCAATCAATTACAAGAAGATAGTTAAAGAGCAAAAGTCTGATACGGTGACTGATACAGAGATTATTGTTCAATTCAGGTCACTTTTAATAGGATGTGATATAAGAGTTCTTTAAAGCCACTAGGTGTAATCACTAGCTAGCTAATAGCCCCATTTATTGGCAAGTTGGCAGAATTCTTGCTGTGAACACCACACTCAAAAATAAATAATGACACACACACACATATCTCATAATCCTGTGTATCGCCTAGGCTGTAAGAAATGATGTCAGGAAACACCAGGGGGAAGAAAAACACTTGCCCCCTTATTAGGAGATTTAAATTGAAGTTTAAATTCTGACAGTGCCAAACATCATGGTCTGGGAGCCATGGGGGCAAAACTGGTTCTCTGGATAGGTGGGATTACATATTCTATCTTCCCTATTAATCACAGTGACACAATCCATCTTACGAATTGAATTTGTGCATGCAGATGGATAGTGAGTGTGAAACACTGCCATGTGATGCAGCATGAGCAACAGTTGGAAGAGACTGAGTTGGATACATCTTCATGCTCCCAGGCTGGTGGCTGTGTATGATAGGGGAGAGCTGGTGGGATGGAATTAGTGACCAAATTGGGGGAGACAATGGGAAAAAAATTATTATTTATAATGAATTATAATAAATTGTGTGTGTGTGTGTTTTTTTTTTTTGTAATTAAAATAGCTGGTGAAGTTACACAATATTAAGGCTATATTCCAAATAATACAATATCAAATAAATATTTTAAACAATGCAAAAATAAATCTCACAATATTCAGTTGTTTTTACACATTTCATGTTATCGTATATTTTTTTTTTAGCAGGTCAATGAGTATGATCTACTTTGTTCAAATCAGAAGTCATTTTAAAACAATCTTTAGAGACAGCTTTAATTCTGTGTTGTGTATCTGAATTCCAGTAGGTCAAAGGTTTACACCAGTTTGATTGACCAGATGTCATAATTACTGTAGTTCATTAGGAGTTAATTTGGAGTGCATTAATGGCTGTAAAGGGGCCTACTGTAGAGACACTAAGATTCTGGGGGCATTATGACACGGGGCCAATTTCAAAACAACATAACGTATAGTTTTGGGACCACTGCATAATACAGGAAAAACACAAACGAACTCAATTCAATTCAAATTTATTTGTATAGCGCTTTTAACAATAGACAACAGGATCCTGAGATCATCTTTAGTCCTGAGCAGCTTTACATAGTCCAAAAGTTCAAGATTAATATTAGACTTGTATTTATGTGTGTTTGTATTTATCCCTAATGAGCAAGGCTGAGGTGACTATATAGCAAGGAAAAACTCACTTAGATGGAAGAGGAAGAAACCTTGAGAGGAACCAGACTCAAAAGGGAACCTCATCCTCATTTGGGTTACACCGGAGGGTGTGATTACAAATTGTTATAAACATAGTAGAGTTATTATGAATAATGTCCTTCCAGTGAACTGTATGAACTTTGGTGTTCATCTGAACTACACGACAACAACAAAGGAACAGGTAAGGGTGAGGGTACCAAAGTATGTACATCCACCATTAAGAGAGATCTACATCGCCGTGGCCTGAAAGGTTGTAACATTTAAGAAGAAGCTCCTAAAAGTGTGAGGCTTTGAAGCATATGAAGCCCTTTAGAAGATACGCCTTCATGAGGATTATCTAGTACTAAACCAGCACCTCTGCACATCAAGCAGAAAGTTGAAACATGGTCACAGCTGAGTCTTCTAGCAAGGAAATGATCCAAGCATGCCTTCAAAATAGTTGAAAGATATTATACTGCCAACGTATACGTAAACCTTTGACCCACTGAAAGGCTAATATGGTGAATTAAAGCATATGGAAATCAGTCTCTTAGCTACTGCAGTCTGAATAAACCTGACGCAAAGACCCTTTTTGCATTTCTTTGTTTTGCTGAAACACCTTTCTCCTGTTCCTGTAGGAGGAAATTCACGTCGTTGCACAAGACTTTCACGAAGTACCGATTTCAAGAGCGCTCCGTTTAACTCGAGATGATGCAGTGAAACCGGTCATCCTGCTGGAGTTTGATATCAAGGTATGTTTTCCTTCCTAAAACTCAAATTAATATACAACACATCTAACAAATTTTCCTTTCATTTCCATCCTGTTCTCCTTGAAAAAAGACTTGTCCTTGCAGAGATGCACGAAAACCCCGAAAATATATTACAATTTTTTTTTTTTTTAATTTTTATCTGCTTCACATAATTCAGCTGCACCAATGTTAAAACCCATTTGTCAGTTAAGCAGATATCATGATATCCAGTGTTTAACATGACCACGTGTTTGTTCTGTCACCAGCTTCTGAGCATGCAAATAATCTCCCATTTCTCATCATCACTGCAGGATGAAAATATTTCATACCAGCCTGGTGATGCGTTTGACCTCCTCTGTCCAAACAGAGACAAGGAAGTGGAACAGTTGCTTCACAGACTGGGGCTACATGACAAAAGGAATCATTCTGTTCAACTGCAGCTGCTCAAAAACACCAAAAAGAAGGGTATTGAAACTTAAAATGAGTAACTAGAAACATTTTGATAGCATGTAGAAATACAGTGCCAGGAGCTACCATTTTATGGAAAAGGCTAATTTTATCCACAGGAGCACGAGTACCTGCCTACATCCCAGAAAAGTGTACGCTACAGTATCTTCTAACCTGGTGCTTGGAGTTAAGAAGTATACCCAAAAAGGTAATATGAAGAAATTCTATATTATATAGAGCACTTTACTGACATTTTGATCCCTAATTGCGGGGTGCGACATACGCTGTACGTTGTGACAGTGAGTCAGGAAATAAAAATGATGCCTAATGATTCAGTAATACAGAGTCACTTTGACGTGATACACTATGATTTACTATAGTTCAGTAATAGCATTAGGTTGAGTTTAATAAAAATAGCTACAATTTGGACTTAAGGAGTTGGCTGGGACTGACAGACACAGTGGCCTTGCCTCCTTCACTTAAGTGTATTGAGTAAAATTTAAAACATTAAATTATTTAAAAAGGATGATTCATGAAATGATTCAGCGCCATTTCAGTGCAACATAATATGATTCAATATTGTGCACTTTTGATATTAATTCTAAAATAATTAGCATTCAGGAGTTGACAGGGACTGACAAACATCGTTGCCGCACCTCCTTCACTGGGATAAAGAATACAAAACTAATTTAAAACAGACGACACTAGAATAAAATCCAGATGATTCACAGCCATTTCCATATTATAAAATATGATTCAATATTGTTCAAATTGAATTTATTTATTTATTTATTTTTTACATTTGATAAAATGCGTGTTTGTGTCTGTTCCAGGGTTTTTTGCGGTCTCTGGTGGACTTCACACAGGAAAATCAGGAGAAAAGACGACTGCAGGAGTTGTGTAGCCGTGAGGGAGCGGCAGACTATGATAGATTTGTGAGGAACCCCAGCGTGTGTATACTGGACCTTCTGTGTGTTTTTCCATCCTGCATGCCTCCTCTCAGCCTCCTCATTGGTCAGTTAAAGCATCATCACTTTTTTTCCAGATGTTTCGAATATGTGTCTAAGGGCTGTCTGTCCTGAGATCTTATAGGTTGTACTGCTGCGGCTTATAAGTACTGGAGAGTGCACCAATATATCTGTGTAGTTATGAACTTAAAACGATCTTAAAAAGAAATCTTATTCTTAGTGCATCTTCATTCATTCATTCATTCATCTTCTACCGCTTATCCGAACTACCTCGGGTCACGGGGAGCCTGTTCCTATCTCAGGCGTCATCGGGCATCAAGGCAGGATACACCCTGGATGGAGTGCCAACCCATCGCAGGACAAACACACACACACTCTCATTCACTCACGCACTCACACACTACGGACAATTTTCCAGAGATCTTAATTAAGTAAAAAAACAACTAAAGCAGCATTTCAGTGTGTGATGAACATGTGCCATATTGTGTATAGACTATTCAGATCTGTGCAATATGTCCTTAGAAGGTAAAACCACCTCAAAGTGACGCTTCAGTGAGTAAGGATGCCTCATTTAGCAAATACATTTGTCCTCAATTCCTCCTGCCCTTATTTCCTTTCCTTGCGTTTTTTTCTCTTGTCCTCAGAGGGAGAGACTACACAGCGTAAGGGACAAGGAAACGAGGGGCATAAATTAGAGTATCAGGATGCACCCTGAAGCAATAATGTCCCTATTGTTCCAAGTTTAACTTATTTAACAATTTGAGAAATGGTACCAGAAATGGAAATATGGTGAAAGAGTTCCCACTAAAAGTACTGGAACAGCAAGGGCTATTCTTTTGTTTTTGATATCCAGTAAAGACACTTGGGTTTGAGATCAAACCAAGATGATGGATCATAAAATATTGTTTTTGTTTCTGGATTTAATTTAGAACATGACACAGTTTGTTTGAACTCGCATTGAAAATATTGATGCATGGGGAAGTGGTGGCTCAGTGGTTAAGATGTTTGTATTACCGATCAGAAGGTTGTGAGGTTGAATCCCATAACCACCGAGCTGCCACTGCTGGGCCCCTTGAGCAAGGCCCTTAACCATCAGTTACTAAGTTGTACAAATGATATAAATATAAGTCTGGATAAGACCATCTGCCAAATTCCCTGAATGTAAATGTCTTACTTCGGGGTGCCGTGTTGGATTGGTTGATAAAACAGATAATAGCTCTGGATGTCTACTCTTGGTTTGAGCCCTGGGTTTTCGCTGTGAAGGTGACAGCAGATAAACCAACACCAAGACCAGGGAGGCAAGCCACTATGGAGTTCAGAAAAGAGCGTCAGCGATTAGCAACAACTGAAGTATTGGCCTCGCTGTTCCAATATTTTTGCAGAGGATTGTATATTTATTTGCCAGTATAGATATCTGGCAGACAAATGCATGCCCAGGTCAAAGTAACAACAAAAAAGCATGTAAAGTTTCTTTTGCAAGAAACCTAAAACTTTCATGTTTTTTTTTGGAAATGGCTTTGATGACTCACTAGGTGGCAGTAAAATCACATGCAATCCAACTAGTTCCCTTGCTGTAGTTAAATCCATGTCTCCAGAGTGCACAAATGATAGATAGATAGATAGATAGATAGATAGATAGATAATTTTTGCTATACAATATCATCCATTCACACACTCATTGACCCCTACTAACAAATTACCAGTAACCCTGTTAAAATGCTCAGTATGGAAGCTCATACCCTGAAGCTGTGAGGCAGCGTTGCTAATCGCTGTATCACCGAGGCACTCTGTACAAACACAGTACAGTGAAATTCATTTCTTCACATTCCCTACCTTGTTAGGAGGCTGGCGTCAGAGTGCACAGTCAGTCATGATCTAGCATCCCTACAGCAGAGAAAGTTAAGGGCTTCAATGGTACAGTAGCAGCTTGGCAGCACAGGGAATTGAACCAATGACCTTCTGATCAAAAGCCCAGAGCCTTAATGCAGACAGTTGGATGATGTGTCTGTGAAGAACTTGCTGCCATGAAGACTAACCATGTTATTTTTATTAGCCTCAATTCACAGTCTAAAACATAGTAGACCAGATATGTAACAGCTGCATGAAAGGTTTAAATCCAAAAAATTTTCTTCCTTTTTTTTTTTTCAAATGTCTGAAATCGTACTGGAGCTACAACTTTTACAGCGACTTACATCTTATCTCATGTTTTAAACACTTGAGTAATTGAGGGTTAAGGGCCTTGCTCAGGGGCCCAACAATGTCAGCTTTGTGGACCTGGGATTCAAACTCACAACCTTCCAAATGGTAGTCCAGCACCTTAATCACTACCTACCACGTCCCCTACAAGGTTGGTGTATTTAACAAGTATAAGAAGCAAACAGCCATCACGTTAACACTGTCCAAAATTGCACATCTAAATCAATTTTAGTATTTAACATAAATTGCTTTCTGACACTTCAATTTCATTTGTATGCCAATTTTAACAACAGATATGCAGAACTGTATTAAAATACAGAAATCAGGATGTAGATCCACTTCCCTAATGAACAAACAAGAGACCTGCGCTAACTTAAGAAAAAAAAAAAAACCTGAGAAGAACCAGACTGGAAACCATCATCTTCTGGTCGACTTCAGATAGAAGGATTAGACATCATTTTCTACCAGTGTTTCTTATAAAGTCAAACAGTACCGAGTGTGTAGAATGGATGCGTGCGTGCATACACAAACCAAAGTAACAACAAACAGCATCTATAGTGGATCAGCAGTTTTTAGCTTGTCTACAGTATCATGCGAATGATCTACTGAACAAGAGTGAGACTCAGCCATATATCTGTTTTGTTTTTTTTGGCGCAAAACCTTTGTTTGGGAGACCATGCAGAATATGAGTCAAAAGCTCCAAGAGGAAACACTTTAGATCTCTTTTATAGTCAGCAGTGTGGTTTCACTACAAGGCCCAAGGCTTGGCTCTGAGCTTGAAAGCAGAATTTTGTGTTTGAAGTGATTTTAAAAGCACTATCCTGAATATGATGCCTAAAATAATGCGAAATGCCCTTAATGCCATCTTTATATGTCAGTATATGTAACCTCGTGTCCTCTGCTTTATTACAGAGCATTTACCGAAGCTGCAGGCTCGGGCGTACTCAGCCGCGAGGTAAGAAACCCCTGTTTTTACACACGCAAGTGACCACAATTAACTATACTATTTACTGCTGTATTCACAGCCTTGTGTACCAATATATTCTGCCGAGGTATATCTAAGATGTCGTCTGTCCTTTTTAAAGGGTGGCATATTAAAGGTTTTTTTTTTTATTTGGGACACGTCTAAAAGATCATGTGGACTTCTCAGAAAAGACATGTCCTTGTTCCTGTGTTCGAACTGCCTGCTTTTGCTTGCAAGTTACCTAGATGTTATTTTGAACAAGAAAATCCTCTATCAATAGACACATTTTTTAGAGAAATACATTATGCATGTTCTTTATTTTGAATTTCAAACATTGTCACATGTCATGTATTGTGAAGTTTAGTTAAAACGAGTTTAAATGAGATGTAATTTAGATTTTTAAATACTAACTTTTGTAATAAATAAATCAAAATTATTCGGATAAGCGGTAGAAAATGAGTGAGAATGAGAAATCTAAATTATAACATTTAAATTCAGAAACTTTGTTTATTCACCTGCAATAAAAGTTGGATACATATCAAAATGTGTAAATTTAAAGGATCAGTTTGGCCAAATTTTGAACGTACACAGAATTTTACAACCACTTCCTTTAATTATATTTAGTTATTCATGATGTTTGACATTTTCTTATATAGTTCCTGAGTTTCCTGAAATACGTTCCTCTCTTTCATGTATCTCAACCAAATGTAAAGTTGAAGCTGAAGCTGATCATATACTGAACTGTGTGTGACGAGATTTCGGATATCTAACAAGGTTTTAGACTCCAACAAGGTTTCAAGGCCTTTCTTACCCAACATGATTATGCTGAAACATAGAAAAAGTAAATGAAAATATTTCTGCCTAAACTACTTCTAACCTTAAAATTACCTTCAGGCCACATCTCACACCTAAGTCTTGCATGGAACAACGCCAGACTACGGACTGAGAAAGTTTAAGACAGCCGACGCACATCTGTTATGTGTGTGTGTTTTTTATAGAACACAATGGCATCATATAATCTCAGAAATAACCTAAGCAAACTCCACAAAGCAGTTTAAGGAATGTTAGGTTAAAATTAGGCCCCTAGTTTGCCCAATGATAAACTGGCAGGTATAGACTTATCTTACTTGGTAGCTACATGTGCCTCCAAACATGTCTTGGCTGATTGACCACATCTGGAGGAAGAAGAATGTTGTATGCACTGTTTTATTTATGTCCAAAATGTTCTTTTAATATTGGCCCATATTATGTTTGACATTCTTATTTAAGACTATGTGAATCATTCTTAAAGGTATAATATTCTTTGGGTTGCAATCCGACGCTGAACTCATTTATTCCTATCAACGGTGGGTGAGGACGCTGCATTCCGAAGTGCCTGATGTGCTCATTTGTTTTCCGAGAGGAACCACGTCTCCACTAATGCTTATGATGGAGTGTAATGATGCTGCTATGAGCTTTTTTTTTCTGTCCACACCAACATTAGGCCACTGAAATATTAATGTCTGGTCAGCAGGGTTCCACATAAGTAGACCGAAAGATAATGATGTACAATGTACAAGAGGTCTAATGGTTCTGTCCTTATAACCTTGTGTGTTATTGTGCAGCTCCAGTCTGTGCCACCCTGGAAAGGTCCATATTGTATTCAGCGTTGTGGGGTTTCCAGCATGTGCTGAGCATCCGGAGAGGACGGGATTGTGTACAGGATGGCTAGTGGATCGTGTGTCCGCCATCATTGAGACCAACGGGACCAAACAGGCTTCACAAAAGAATGGAGATTTTGCAGAATTTCCCAAGGTTAGTGCACTAGTACAGAAAACCTCCATAGTGCATCAGACTATGACAGATACTTGAATTAAGAGAGCAAAAGTCCAGTGAAACGATTTGCTAAATTCAGAGTAGGATAATTCTGCTGTCCGATTGCATGGATATTAGGACATCACAGTATCTACATAACACTGTGCATGTACTGAATTTAATGAGCGACCGTAATCCCTGGGTTTTATCCCTGGGTCTTAAACCTGATCATCTCACTCGGGTACCTAAGCTTGCTAACTTAACACTTTTTAGTTACCTAATAAAACTAGATTAATATATCACATTTGCCTTATATCTCCGTGGATGGAGCTTCAATTCCCGCCTCCATTCAGTGTCTGTTTTTGATGCATCTGGGGTTTCCTCCCCCAGTCGAAAGACACACTATAGGCTCCAGGTTCCCAACCCTGACCCTGTGTATCATAAACCGTACAGAAAATGGATGGATGGATGTTAATGCACATGTTAAACTTCTGTATTGTTTCTATTGTAAGAAATAATTCACAGGGACATTCGAAATCATTCATTCATTCATTCATCTTCTACCGCTTATCCGAACTATTCTCGGGTCACGGGGAGCCTGTGACTATCTCAGGCGTCATTGGGCATCAAGGCAGGATACACCCTGGATGGAGTGCCAACCCATCGCAGGGCACACACACACACACACACACACACACACTCTCATTCACTCACGCAATCACACACTCACACACTGCGGACAATTTTTCAGAGATGCCAATCAACCTACCATGCATGTCTTTGGACCGGGGGAGGAAACATTTATTTCTAAAATAAATAAATAAAAAAACTTTGTGTTGACAAAGTCCAATAGAGTAAGTGGAATAAAATATATGCATGTATGTATGCAGGCTGCATCATTTCACCCTGTATTTATTTCTTCCTTGATGTTTTTATAATTCTTCGTCACAGTGTACCATTGGGACCTTAGGAATAAAGAAATATCAAAGTTCAAAATCTCTCATGTTAATAGGTTGTGTGTTACCATGTGCAGACTTCTGAAATAAAGCAAAACTCAGTCATTGCTATATTTACTTCTCTCAGGTCCACATTCGTCCTCGTCTCAACAACACCTTCCACTTACCTTCTGACCCTACTGTTCCCATGGTGATGGTAGGACCAGGGTCTGGTGTTGCACCTTTCATAGGCTTCCTTCAGCAAAGGTACAGCGTTCTCAAGTCTCCACTCCTGTACATAAAGTTGCACACACATGCATATATACAGTGTGACCTGAAAGTTTGTGAACCCAAAACATCATCAGATTTTCACACAAGTCCCAAAAGCAGACAAAGTGAACTCAATCAAACAAACCAGACAAATCTTATTTATAAGGTAATTTTTTTATTCAAAAATGTTCCAGTAGTATATATCTGTGAGAGGCAAAAGTATGTGAACCTCTAGGATTTGTATTTAATTTCAAGGTCAAATTAGAGTCCATCTGATTTCCGTCAATGAGATGACAATCAGGTCTCTGTGAGTGCCCTATTTTACTTAAAGAAGAGAGATACAACCTGAGATCACTGAGCAACCTTGGTGTGCAAGGCAGAGTTGCAAGGAGAAAGCCAATACTCTCTAAAAAGAACATTGCTGCCATGAAGTTTGCTAAAGATCATGTGGACAAACCAGAGGACTACTGGAAAAATTATTTGTGGAGGAATGAGACCAAAATAATACTTTTTATTTTAAAATGAAAAGCACTATTTTTGAAGAAAGGAAAATACTGAATTCCAGCATAAGAACCTTATACCATCTGTGAAACATGGTGGTGGTAGTATCATGCTTTTGGCCTGTATTTCTGCATCTGGGCCAGAACAGCATTGTTAGAACAGTGTAGAGATAAAAAGATAAAATGGGTCATACAACAAGACAGCAATCACAAGCACCCAAGTTTATTTACCAAAGAATGATTAAAGAGGAGCAAAGATAATGTTTTGGAACGACCAAGTCAAAGTCCTGACCTTAATCTAAAAGAGAAATTGTGGAAAGACCTGAATCAAGCAGTTCATGTGAGAACACCCACTAAAATCCCAGTGTTGAAGCCGTTTTGTTCTAAGGACCGGAATATAATTCTTTCAAGCTGTTGTGCAGGACTGATCAAAAGTCACCGGAAAATTTACAGATACTGAAATCAATGCTTCACATACTTTTGCAAGTCTGTAATGCTGGATCATTTTTCTTAATAAACGAAGAAGTATATTTCTGGCTCGTTTGTTTGATTGCATTCACTTTTAGGTCTTGTGTGAAAATCTGATGATGTTTTGAATCATATTTATGCAGAAATATAGGGATTTCTAAAGGGTTCACAAACTTCCAAGTGACATATAGCATATATGTGGGGTGGGGTATATAGAGAGAGTTCTAACAAACCTTTACAAATGAGCTTGCTACTATGAAATCCTAACCAATGAGCAAATTACAGATAATCCAGCAGATAAAACACCCGACACATTAATCTGGAATAACTGGAGGTTTTTTAATTCTTTGAATATTACTGACTTCTCAGAAGCAGTATCATTTCAACATCCATCATTAATAGTCGTTCGGCCAATATTATTAAATAATATTTCCTGCTTACGAGATACTGATAAAATGGTGTGTGTGTGTATGTGTGTGTGTGTTTGTGGTGTAATGAAGTAATTAATATTCATGAGCGTCCGTGACAGCACGAGGGAAATGATCATTTCTGAATGTTCACTAGTGGAAGTGGACAGAGCCAAATATTAATCTGAGCATCAGCAGAGCGAGTTTGGAACATTTCAACATGTTAGTCAGATGTGTAGCAATGACAGAAAGAAAAGAGTACACTGGGAGAAACGAGGGATTCGGTAGATGTGTGATGGTATGAAATATTAAAAATTTTCGTCTAAATAATTGTGCCTTCTAACAATTTATGAGATTATGCCAACACATCGTTATTCAGTTGGAGCGACAGTCTGCCATGATTTGCAATGTTTTTTGGAACATTTACCCGGTGAACAGAAAAATAAAATGGAACGTCTTCATTTAGAAATACATCAAAACTGAAACTTTAGTGGATGGATAAGACATTTTTGAAGGTGTCTTTTCAAATAGGACTAAACTAGACATAACAGTGGTGACAAAATTCAATCTTGTTATAAAACGTATTTCTGAAGATCCAAAAAAAAACAACCCCAGCTATTTATTAGCCATGGCAAAGCCCTGAGAGTAGATCTTTTTAAATGACCTAATAGAAAATATTAGACTAACATTGGCTTGCTATCTAACTAACAATTAGCTATGATTGGTTATTGTTTTTAATTACACAATAAAGCTAGGATTAAACCATCTGTCAGACTGCTAATGAATTGTTTGTCTTCCTTAATCAGAGCTAATTTTAAAAACACAAACGTCTGGTGCTAGGTAAAAGCAACCTTAGAGACTGATGAAAAAGGAAAAAGTGCTCATGACAGCTGCACATTCTCTGCAAGGACGATTTATGTCATGCTTCAGAAGTGACTCTATGATTTTCTATAAACTGAGCTGCCCATGTCATCTGGATAAAACAAATGTAATGTACTGCTGATCAACAGAGCAAATCTCTAACCACACACACTGTGCTACCTGTCAGACACCTGTCACTGTGTTTGTGGGTTAAAAATAAGCTCTCTGTTTGTCGGGGTGTGTGTGCGTGCGTGTGTGTGTGTGCGCGCGTGTGCGCGCGTGTGCGCGCGTGTGCGTGCGTGTGTGTGTGAGTGAGAGAGATAATGTGAGCTATGTGTGATTGACTGTTGATATCACCTCTGTGGAAAACAGCATAAAAGCTGAAGAATGGGGAATGGTGATGTATCTGGAACACATGACATAAAGCATCAAGACTGCTGATATATCGATTTTATCTATAAATACACTGGAAACAGAAAACGCCGCAAACCATCCACCTTAAAATTTCAGTTCAGGAAGCTGTACAAACACTTAATTACATAATTTACATCAATTTTTATTTAATATTTAAATTATAAATATTATTTTTATCTAGCTCCTACCTCCAAACTTAACTCTCTCTCTCTCTCTCTCTCTCTCTCTCTCTCTCTCTCTCTCTCTCTCTCTATATAAATATATATATATATATATATATATATATATATCAGTATATATATATATATAATATTTTTTTTTTGATTTTCAGTATAATGTTGGCTTAGTGTTTGTATCATACCTCCTGAGTCGGAGGCTTGATTTCCACCTCCACACTGTGTGCATGAAGTGTTCATGTTCTCACTGTGCTTTAGGGGTTTCTACTGGAATTCTGGTTTCCTCTCACACTTTAAAGACCTGCGTCGTAGGCTGATTGGCATCTCTGAATTGCCTGTAGTGAAGTCAGTAATGGATGTCTGTGAGCGTGTGTCAGATTCTGCCCTGCTAAGAGTTTGTACCATGTCCAGAGTGTCCCCTGCCTTGTGCCCCGTGTCCCCTGATATGGACTCTAGGTTCCCTGTGATCCTGTGTATGAATGGATAGATACTGTAGCACAAAAAATAAGCTACTAGAGGTTATGTTGACTTGTATTAATCGACTCAACTAGTCGACATGTTGAGACAGACGATAAGGAAAGCAAATGTATGCTTTTATTCCGAAAATATGTCCATCACTGTGAAAATGCTGGACATCACTCTGAACTGTAAATAAGTGTGAAAGATATTTTTTTAAATCCCTCTCATACCTGCTGCTATTATTTATTTGTTATTTAAAGTGTTTGCTTTTTTTCCCCGTTATTTCTGTCATTCAAAGCTAAATACACTTAACTGAACTGAGACATGGTGAATTTTGTCATAACCAGTTCTGTATGAAAGTTCTGTATGTGCTTTCTGTGCCTCTGGACTCCACCATTTTCGATTGAGATCAGCAGCGTGTACCAGCTCATCAAGTCCTTTTAACCAGAATCATTTCTGATTGCTTCTGAAGCTGGATTTGGACAGGGCAGTTTAACTTACTATGTTATTAAACCTCTTTTGCTGCTGTAAATACAGCATGTCATTCTCAATTCAAGGAACGTTGGTCATTAAGCTGTAAGGAGGACTTTGTTGATGGATATGAGCTTCCGTGCAACATGCTCTCAATCTTAGGGCTTAAGTGCTGTGATGATGAATAGTGTAACGTGATGTACAGATACATTATTTTTGAATATTTACTATATGACACCGTAACAAAAATTGTGCCTGTGTGTAACTATTAATTGATGTTCTGTTAATTCATTCAATATGTAAATTAATGTTAGTTATTTAATGTGAAAACTGTTCATTTTATTTTAGTTTAGTCCTAATCAGGAAAAGTCTAATCATTATTACTCTATGTAATGCATTCAGCACACACTATCTTTTTTTTTACAGTTAATACTACCACAGTGTTAAAAATCACTTATCTGTAGGATTAATGGCTTTATTCTCAAAGTGCACCTGCTTTTAATAAGGCATTCGTAGTGTCCCATATGAGAGCAATGAGTTCCACAAAGATTTAGCTTTTCTTTAATTAATTGCTATTCTGTATTATTTTGTTAGCTTTAAGGTAATAATAGAGATTAGATTTTAATGAGATATAAAGCCCAAGTACTTAAAAACTGACACACTATACACAGTTGTGCAGAATACATTTTCTAATGTAATGATGCCTTGATGAAAAAAATCTATAGTATAGTAATAACAAAATGTTTCACAGTATCTATGACAGTAATTGCTATATTACTTTTTTCACACTGTGGAACATTAAAAAAAAAAATTAATCAAGCCAAAAGTCTTTGTTTTTTTATATGTTCTTTTTCTAATAATTGGGGCAGCAGTAACTACTAGATTGGAAGATTAGGGTTTAAGCCCCGGCACTGCAAAGCTGCTACTGCTGGACCCTTGAGCAAGGCCCTTAACCCTGTCTGCTCTATGGGTTCTGAATGATGGCTGACCCTGTGCTCTGGCCCCAAACTCCGAAGTCTGGATATGTAGAAAGAATTTCACTGTGCTGTTATGTATATATGTCAATAATAAAGGTGGCTTCTTCTAATAAATTTAGGTAACTGGGGTGCAGCTTTCTAAAGAAACAGGCTATGTTGTTCCTACCTTCATAGAGAGCTTGCAATAGTACTTCTGTGTCTGGGAATTTGACATAGTTTTTTATCAGAAACGTAGCATAGTCGATTACTTAACAAACTACAAACATTTCTTGAAATTCTTTTTTTCTCCTGACCCTAAAGAAGTAAGAACAAATGCAAGACAAACTTTATTTTAAAATGTGGGTTGTGTAAGACTTAATTACACTATGTTCCTAAGATGGAACAGTCACAAATCAGTTCTGATTAATCACCTTCAATGACCCTATGATGTTATCTTGATGGGTGTGGTTTTTCCCATGATAGCTATCCACAAGTCCACAAGTCCACAAGTCAAGACAGCTCAGTGAATGATCTTAGTTCTCAGACCTCAAACAAATTGAACATCTATGGAAGATTATAGAGAACCTCTATCATCAAAACACCAACCGAGCCGGTATCTTTTGGACAGTTTTCATCTCTCCAGATCTGTTCATCTCTACATAGCTGAGCTGTGTAGAGTCTATATACAATTATTCAAATTGCTTTCACAGTTATGAAAACGCAATACAAAGCTGAGCGTCGCAGTTGTAGCCGACAGAGCGCCATTTTATGTTCCAACTCACTGTGCTAGAGCTTTCATTTATAAACATGCTCGGTGAACAGGAACCAGGAACGACTATTTAGCCAGGCACCTGCTGTCCATCCATCCTCATGCACCACTCAATTGTCTCGCCAAACTGTGAATTCTGCCTTGTTTAAAGGATATTAGCTCCAGGTTTGTTCCGAACACAGACACCTTTGATGCTTGTTGTCTATAAAAGATACCATTCAGTCAGCAGGGCAAAAGGAAGCCCGGAGCTCCCTCTTTCACAGTAAAACAGCATGGGAGACTTCGATCATCCTCGGCATGAATCGATGGCTGGTAGCATGAAATTGGAGACACATTGTGCAGCTCAGGACGAAAGAGAGCGAAGAAAGAAAGAAACCGAAAAGGTCAACACACACCAAAATCTATGTAGTGCATCAGCGAGGAGCCGTGTTAGACGTGTCATGATTCCGAGCTAAAACAGAGAAACAAAAGCAAAGAGCTGAACTAAATATCCAATTACTCCTGAAACCCCATAATGCAAAGCAGCATGTAATGTCCCCTCTATCTACTTGGGCAGGCACAAAATACCCATAATTCACTGTACAGCTGTGACATTTGAAGACATTGCATTGCCTAAACAGTTAATGTGTCTGGATTGGGATGCTCCTGCTGTGGAGTGATGAAGAGATAAAAGTTTGAGTTGTTTGGGACACCAACACAATTGTTAGATTGTTAGAAGATGATTGTGGTGGTGTTAATGTGAGCTGTATATTAAATAGAATGTGTAGTTTAGGTTGCAGCCACACTGGACTGATGATGGGAAGACACCTGCAGAAGTGCTTTAGTGACTTTATAGTACCGTTTCCGGACTATTGAGCGCACCTGAATATAAGCCGCACCCACTGAATTTAAAAAAAATATATTATTTTGAGCATAAATAAGACGCACATGTCTATAAGCCGCAGGTGCCTACAGGTACATTGAAACAAATTAACTTTACACAGGCTTTAACTAAACATGGCTTGTAGCAAAAATAAATAGGCTTTAACTAAACATGGCTTGTAGCAAAAATAAATAGGCTTTAACGAAACATGGCTTGTAGCAAAAATAAATAGGCTTTAACGAAACATGGCTTGTAACAAAAAATAAAAAATTAGTAAACAGTAGCCTACCAAGAAAGTCATTGGTCACTATCTTCCTCCTCCTGTGCACTGAAACCACTGAAGTCATCTCCTTCGGTGTCAGAGTTAAAGGTAGGGTCTCCGATGTTTAAAAAATGCTTCAGAAAACTGAGTAGGACCCGTGTTAATATAGGATCAGCTTTCCAGCGCTGGAGAGAACTGAAGAAGCGGGAAGTTGGCCACATATTCACAGATTGGAGTTTCCCGAGTCGTCAACTCCTGAACTAAATGCTGTTACTACACAAATAACACTTCTTTTCTATCGTAGTAATGTAGAGAGGCAGCTACAATTGCGTTTTGCTAGTAACAGCATTTACCTCAGGAGTTATTGACTCTGGAAACACAAATCTGTGAATATGTGGCCAACTTCCCGCTCCTTCAGTTCTCTTCAGCGCTGGAAAGCTGATCCTATATTAACACGGGTCCTACTTCTTGCCTTATTCTAAGCCTTTCTTCACTTTCTTTCTTTGTTTTTATCCTCCATGTCAATGTTAAAACCGCTTTCTGCTAATGTCACACATACGCACTGAACACTCTCTGCCGCATATTGACAAGACCCGCCCCTTTCTGCTCATTGGGTACACGTTTGTTTTCATTTTTGTTTTGATTTTTAGTTTGTGGTCCCGACTCAGTTTTCTGAAAGCATCTCTCAAACATCGGAGAATCTACCTTTAACCCGTTCGGCAATTTTATTGGTTTAATGAAAGCTTCATGCTGCCAAAAAACTGAGCACGTCAAAGAATGTGTTTTTTTTTAAAAAAAAAAAAATTGAAAGCTCGAAAAATCCATATATTAGCCGCGTCATTGTTTAAGCATGGGAAAAAAGTTGCGGCTTATAGTCCGGAAAATACGGTAATAGGTTTGTGATTTAGGAAGCTGCTTGTGGTGGTGTGTATGTGACTATATGAGAAAATAGTCACAATTTGTGACATGACCATAATGTACTAATGATGGGAAAACACTTGCAATGTTCTGTATTTTTCCTACATAGCAAACAGGGTGTGTAGTTTGGGAAAGGTCCACAGTGCGCTGATGATGGAACACACTTGAAATGGTGCTTTTGTGACCTACAAAATAAGTAGGGTGTGTATATTGGGACACATCCGCAGTGCACTGATGATAGGAAAACACTTGAAATAGTTTGTATGGGTTTTACGTAGTAAATAGTGTGTGTAGTTTGTGACACATCCACAGAATATTGATGAGGGGAAAACAATTGCAATGGGCTAGATGAGTCCTACATAATAAATTGTGCAGTTTGCGATGCATCCACAAGACACTTGTAATAGTGCATTTGTGATCTATTCAATTAAATTAAATAGGATTAGAAAAGTTAATGTGTCTGGATTGGTGTGTAGTTTGGTACGCATCCATAGTGCACTGTTGAGGTTAAAACACTTGCAATGATCTTTATTCGGCCTTCATATTAAATAGGGTGTTTAGTTTGGAGAGACCTTTGCCGAATTGTTTATGTGACTGTTACACTAAATAGGGTATTTGATTTAGGACACACTCACAGTGAAACATTAGCGATGGGGCTTCTATGACCTACACAGTTAGAGGTGACCAAATCGCTAGTCTGGGTGAAGCAGAACTCATGTCCATGTTAGTTTATTCATTTTATCTTGTTACATGGGGGGCAAACATCATATCTGAGATGTTTGCCAACAATTTGGTGATATTTGTTAAGTTCACAAACACGGTATGCTAATCAAATATTTTATCAGGGGAAGATAAGGACTATGATTACACAGTTGTTCTCTCACCATGAATTTATATACAGTACTACTGCTTTTTAGTCTTCTTAATTAGATTTCTGGGCAACAAAAATGGGGACTGGGCAGGATGCTAGAGCTCTTACTTGCCTGGTTGGCTAGATCTTGAATTCGCCCACCCCTGAGAGTAAAAGAGGGAGTGATGTGGAATATGACCATAGTGTTAATGTGGATAAATCATAGTGGGAGCCAAATTCATTTGTGAAATGACCATTCTGTTCTTCGACTCTGGATGATGGTCAGTCTCTTGTGATGGTGTTTATTTGGCATTTATCAGAAATATGGTGTGTAGTTTGGGACATAGCTGTCACGGTGTTTCCATGCTCTATATAGTGAATCAGGTTTGATTTAGGGCACATGCATAGCGCACGTGACAGAATAATGAATCAAGCATGCATTAAATAAAATAGGAAAAGGAGCCATTCTGTGATACATAATGCTGATGTTTCAGTGTAGGAAACAACATGAAGTGATTAGGGTTAGCTTGCATTTTGCTTTCAAGCCAGGCGTGTCACATGACCAGCCGTTATAGCTATGCTCATCAGCCAATACCTGTAAAAATAAGGTTGGAATATCAAATTGCACAAGTGCTCCCATCTTCTAGGCACTAGAGGAGTGTTAGCATGCAGGACACATAACCCCTCTACAGAGGTAAAGAGGGAGGATGATAACATATGATGCTCAGGAAAAGGTAATGCGTGGGTTTGATGGCTCTCATCCCAGTCGTGACCTCCAGTGGTGTCGTTTGTCTGATTTTCTTTCTAAGAGGTGCTCGGTATCCATCTCCTGTGTTGCAGAACACCTGATTTGTATTCCAGATAAGGTGGGTCCAGTCTGTTGTTAAAACAGTATTCAGATTTTTCCATATTGGTATGGATCCTAGCGGGCAGTGTAAATCCACATTAAAGGTGGGTTATTGAAGGCTGTGTTTTGATCAGATGCTAATATCACTTCTCCAGCAAGAAATCTTATGTCATGCCCAGTTTTGGTGTCTGATTGGTTTAGGTGGATGTCACCATTAGCAAACCTGCACCGGTTTTTGCTGAGAATCTTGATGAATCAGAAGCCCCTGATTAGTGATGGCTTGTTAAGGACATTACATATGTCCTTCACAGAGAAGACAAGATGGATGATGTCAGTATTTCTTTTGCGTTTTCAACAAATTTTGTCAATCAGACAACAAAAAAAAATATTCTGTCAATTTGGAGTTTCAGATGTTCTCTGCTTGTCCATCTAGGTTTTCCTCTAGGTTGTCTGGTTTCTCCCTAATATTCCAGTAGGTTGAATGACTCTGCAGTTGGCCAGTTTGCCTTTCTGTACGTGTTCAGTGGTCTAATTTCAACTGTATTCATTCCTCGACCCAGTGTTCCCAGAGGAGAGTCCGGATCCTTTAAGACCCTGACCAGCTAAAGCGATTATTAAAGATAAATGAATAAATCAGTACTCTCTTCTTTTTGTTATTCAATTTTTATCATCAACTAAGGGTTTTATCTTTATAATATTGAACAGTAAGAATATTTTAGGGATCATTGATGAAATATTAGTAATAGTGGGGTAAACCCTGACTTTTGTTTAGCCCAGCTCAGCAATCGTCTGGTACTTAGACCCGGATGTAATGGGTCAAGAAAAAAAGACTGCATATGAAATGAAGCAGCACAGATTGCTTTTTCTTGAGGAGCAATCCTCTTTTTCCCCCATCAGTCAGCCCTGTTCTGATTTGGTTCATTACTTTTCTAATTGTAATTAGACGAAGCCTTCTGTGCATGCAGCTGACGCTTGGATCATAACAATGTGTTTAATTTAACCTGCATTAGTATTGCCACGAGGCATGCAACAGACACTGACTGCTAATCAATTACACCATCTATTGGTAATTTCTTTATGGATACATTCATGTTTCTTCACTGTTTGGAAGCCAAATGGAGGTCATCGTTATTTTGGGTTAAATTTCAAGTCTCACAATTCTGTCCTGAAGACAAGAGTTTCATGAAAGACTGGAAAATATTGTGGACAGAAGCTTAATGTTATTAATGTGGTTTGCATAATATAATTGCATTATCCCTTTAATCTGTTCTAATCTTCGAAACATAGTTAAAATAAGAAATTTGCTAACCCTACAGGAAACTAGCGCATGCTTTCATATCTTCTAAAGCTTTCATGCTTTCATATCTACTTTCATATCTTCTATAGGATAAAAAGCATTGAGGAAGGATTGCTTGAGGAGATGCAGGTAGCAAGAATGGTGTGTTCTGCTAAGAGAACTGGAGTTATGGTGCAAAGAAACATCTGTCTGGGAATGATGTGCCAAATAATGTCTTACAAAATCAATATCATTGTTTCGGTTTTTTTCCCTCTAGTTTACACGCTCATTGGCTGTTACTTGTTGTCGTTCTTGCTGCTTGTCATACAGATCCTCACACTACTGCTAAGATTCATCACTATGAATTTCAAACATGCTTAGCAGAGCATTTACAACAGCTCTCAGACAGAAAATTGCATCGCTGAGCTGCTCAAACTACATGAGCGGTCACCACAGGGATGCGCAATGATTTGTTGCCGAGCTTTTTGCTGGGGTTAGAAGAAGAACAAGCCGTTATTTTACAGCACAGAAACACTTTTCTTTACATATCCCAGCTTGTTAGGAAGTTGGGGTCAGAGCAGGGTCTGCTATGATACAGTACCTTAGAGCACAATGGGTTAAGGGCCTTGCTCAATGGACCAACAGTGGCAAGGCTCGAACCAACAACCTTTTGGTCATTAACCAGGAGCGATAACTGTTGAGAAACTACTGACCCTGCCCCACCCTGGGGTGGTCTTAGTTCTCTAATATTTGTACTGTGACAGGGAATTCAAGCGACATTGTCTTGCACTGCTTTCTAATATTCATTCATTCATCTTCTACCGCTTATCCGAACTACCTCGGGTCACGGGGAGCCTGTGCCTATCTTAGGTGTCATCGGGCATCAAGGCAGGATACACCCTGGACGGAGTGCCAACCCATCGCAGGGCACACACACACTCTCATTCACTCACACACTCACACACTACGGACAATTTTCCAGAGATGCCAATCAACCAATCGAAGGGATGTGGTAGCTCATTGGTTAAGGTGTTGGGCTACTGATCGGAAGGTCATGGGTTCGAACCCCAGGTCCACCAAGCTTCCACTGCTGGGCCCCTGAGCAAGGCCCTTAACCCTCAGTTGCTCAGTTGTAAGTCACTCTGGATAAGGGTGTCTGCTAAATGCCGTAAATGTAAATGTCAACCTACCATGCATGTCTTTGGACCGGGGGAGGAAACCGGAGTACCCGGAGGAAACCCCTGAGGCACGGGGAGAACATGCAAACTCCACACACACAAGGCGGAGGCGGAAATCGAACCCCCAACCCTGGAGGTGTGAGGCGAACATGCTAACCACTAAGCCACCGTGCCCCCCACTTTCTAATATGACTAATATAAAGTTGCTTTATATTAATCTTGCTGACCTTTGGAAGCAGTATAGCTCATCTAAGGATAATTCCTCAGGTCCCAGGTCAGCTCAGGTCAGAATTTAAGCTACACCGTCTTCCACTGTTTTCTAAAACGACTAATATTGTCTTTTATCTGGCTCAGCTCATGAAGCATAACTAATCGAAGGAAAGATTCTCAGTTCTGCAGGGAAATAAAATGGTTTCTTGTATATGTCACCATAACTAAGAAATAGGAAAATGTTCCAGACAATATTAAGAACATAATAGAAGGTTGTGGGAAGTCTGTCTGTTATTACAGTCAAGAAATTAAGTGTGTTTTACCTTTTAAACTTTTATAATCCCATCTACTGCTGTGTAGGAGAATAAGGCTGGCACATTGAGTTAAACTGCGCTTATGTCACAGGCATGGTTTAATAACATGCTCTGCCACATACGGTGATCTATTATTTCTGTCTAGTACCTCGATTTCTGACACGGCTGCTACAAACCTCCTGGAACTCGACAGTCAAATACACATTATATTGTGCATAGTGCACACATTTACACACACATGAACATCAGTCTGTAGTATAAAAAAAAATCAATGCATGGCAATGGGCTGTGTGTTGTGTTTGGATGGCTTGACCCAACACCGGTACTCTTATCTCCTCAAAGCCATCAGGCACGAGCAGGTGTGTGAGCAGATAGTGCTTGCTGCTTTTGTGCCACCTCAGTCACAGGCCTTCTGGGAAGGGAGCCAGACCTTCTGGAGGAATCATTCTTAAAGATGCCTTCTGGTCTTACTTCATTCCCAGTTCTGTTCAGCGGTTAAATGCCCTTAAACTGTAGAGCGATAGGAGTGAAATGAAACACCGTATGCCAGGTGGAGCAGGTACAGAAGACATTAAGTGAAAGGCAGTACGGGACGCTTATTATATTCCAATTTAATTCGGTATCACTGTGTTTAACACGCTCAATAACACTTCAGAATGTTTCATAGGGGGAGGCTTGAGCAGGAATGTAATGTTTACGGACAGCTTTTTTTGTGCTCCTGAGTTGAAGACAGGCCAATCTCAAAGGCAGTACATTTTTTTCTAAGGGCTTTTGGAAAAACAGCTTAGGTCTTGGTCCAAGAAAACAGTCCTGTAGTTCAGTTCACCAGCTGAGACTTCCAAGAAGGTTTAAAATGATCTGCTATAAAAAATATATCTGCATACGCTATATAAAATTTACCATATTAATCTTACATTGTGCTTTAATTGCATTAACATAAGTTAATGACCATGTGCACTGCAGATGGTGGTATAAAACACCCCATAAGGTGTTTGCTTTTAAACCACAAAGTACAGAAATGAGTTCTGCTTACTCATGCATTTTTAAGCAAACATTATTATTAGTGCTGATGTGATGTTGCTTTAACAGGGAAAAGGAGCGAGAGAGAAACCAGGACATCGCTTTCGGTGAGACTTGGCTCTTCTTCGGCTGCAGACATAAAGACAGAGACTTCATCTTCAGGTGTGTGCTTTTTATACACGCTCACTCACACATACAAACACACCCACACGTACACAGACAGACACAATAAGGACAGAAAGGCAGAGACATTTTGTGCTCTATACACAACCACACATGCGCGCATACACACACACACACACACACACACAGAGTAGTTGTGTCAGAAGTCAGAAGTTTGCATCTCAAGATTTTTGATAGTGAATATGTAAATTTTAGAGTTTGTCTACAAAAAAAAACACACAGTGGGTGTATCCTTCAAAAGAACAACATAAAGCAAAGTAAGCAGTTTGAGACAGAATTTTGCCAGATTTGCTTTAAAGACGAAAACGTAACATCTTGCACGGAACAAACAGAGGTGTCAGGGACTATTTGTGACTTGCTGAAGTGTCTTGGTACTGGAACTAAGAAGCCATTCATTTTTAGAATATAAAGCTCGACAGCCTCAGCCAATCATCTCTTGTTTCTCGTATGTAGTGCTAATCGCATGCCTTTTTGTATAAGCAGTGATGGGGTCAAGCTCTGATCCTTTAAGGACCATTAAGCTTTTATTTATTAATTCAGCCACAATAATAGTGGCTCTGTTAGTAAATCTCTATGTAGCACGTGTTGATCAGCTACGATAATGTAGTTATTATCAGACAAATTGTCATTTCACTTCTCAAGCTTGTCTTTGATGCTTTTGTCTCGTCTGTTGAAGATTACTGGGAATATTTAAGGCCACGTTTACACTGCAAGTCTTAATGCTCAGTTTTGCTCAGATCTGATTTTTTTGTTTGGCTGTTCACATTACCTTTTAAAATGTGGCCTATATCATATACCAGTGTGAGGTTATGGAGGAAGTAAGCATTTTCGCTTTTCTTTCTAAATGTTTGTGTAATGGCAGCACAGAGACGCAGTGTTTTGAAAATTTTCGGATGTCGAGGGCAACTTTTGATTATTTGATCCATTTTGTAGGCGTAGTCACGTTTGTGTGCGTACTCGCCGGCGCATAATTGTGACGAATGTCGATGTAGATTGACGGAAAAGTCGCATCAAATCCGCCTTGGTTGTTCACACCGCGGCCACATTGGAAAAAATCAGATTTGGGTCTGATTCAGGACCACATATGGAAGTGGTCTGAATCTGATTTTAAAAAATCAGATCTGGGCTAGATTTGAGTGTTCACACTACTCCTGAAGAAGTCTGGCCTGGTCACTTGACCCCAAAAAAAATCAGATTTGGGCCACTTTTACCTGCAGTGTGAATGGGGCTTTAGTCGCTCTACCATCTTAAAGGGTTTTGAACGTTTTGTAGTAATTGGATGGTAAGTATGCACTAAAGGGATTCTCTTTGTGTTTGGTGATGTTTTTTAAAACACTTCATCAGTATAAGGATAAGGACTGGCATCTTTGACTTCTTGGGAAATCCACAATTTCTTTAAAAGTCTTTTAAATCTCATTTATCCACTTCTGTGTTTTGGATAAGATAATGATTTGACTTCTGGTGGATACAAGTATCTGCCAGATGAATAACTCAATGAACAGCACTAGATCTTTATAGCCGATTGCCGTGATCTCAGTGAATCAGTGTGCGACATTCCACTCATCCTAGAGATTGATAAAGCGAGTTAATGTGCAGAGGGTTTTACATTTACATTTAAAAGGATTGTGTTTAATGTAATCCTGCTTTAAAAAAATTACTAAAATGATGCTACTCATTCTGTCTGGCTTGGTTTTCACACTATAATTAAGCGATTTATCCATTATTTGACCCAACAAGGGGCATGAGATTGTATTATTATTAATGGTGCAAACATCCAAGAAAGAGAAAGTTTGAATTTTCACCATCACTTGCTACACAGCAAGGTGTAACATCAGGTAGCATTGCCTCCTCAGAGCTCTGGTTCAATCCTGACTTCTTAATGTTTCCATGATTCCTCCCACCTCCCAAAAAACATGTCAGCAGGTACCATTAAATTGCCCCTATGTCTGCATGAGTGTGTGTATGTGATGCATTGGACAGGCATCCCATCCAGGGTGTAATCACTCTCTCGTCTCACACCCACTGTTCCCAGGATGGGGTTCGGATTTACTATGAGCGTGACCGGGATAAAGCAGTCACAGAAGATGAATGAATAAACTAGCACTAGCTGAGCTCACTTTCTGTCAGAACCCTAAACTACAATACCATGCATAACAGCGAGAGATTTCGAATCGTACTGTATTATGGAATATCTACCAGAGCACAGAATTTATTTCAGAAATAAATAAATGAAATGACACTTATTACCCCTGAAGTTATCCCAAGAAATGTACTATACAACAACTATATGAAAAATAATCAGTTAAATGCCAACTGCATTATGTTCCACTAGGAGATGCCCTAGTACTATGCATTACTGTTTCAGATTTGTCCAAAATAAGTCATTCATCTCCCTATTGGAGACGACTCAGGCGTAAAACCTACTGCCCAAATATACTGCCTATGTGTAGCGCACGTGTGTTATGGATCGATGTCCTGGCTTTCCCTCCCTCTGCTTAGCATGATGAAGAAGGAGAGGTGTTTCAGAGTTGCTCTCTGAGCTAATGTGCATTAATCAAGTCCAACCCCCGTGTTACGACCCCAAATGGTGTTTAGGGGTATGGTTGGGATGTAACAATATGAAATGATTATAAAGTTAGATTTCTGGTGTGTATGTGGCAATCAACGACAAGGACAACAAATAGTGGGCAAAACCTGTCTCTATTATCGTACAAATGGTGGTGACAAAAGTGGTAATATGTATGATATCTACAGAAAAAACACAAAGGGGAAAAGAGCCATGAGCGGTGCCAAAACAAAGAAATTAGCAAAACAAAACTGTGCTAGCTTGAACATAACCCTCTAACCTGAACTACAAAGAAAAGTAATAAAACAAATCTTCAGAGTCGATGACGCCCTAACTAACCTATACTTCCTATCCAAACAAAAGATACAGAGGGTGGCACACGCTCCTAACCTAGTGTCTCTAATACAGAAAAGCTTACCTACGTGTTGCACAATGTATGTCACGTGACGTACTCACCTGTCCAGTTTTCCCCAAAATAAACAAAGTCATATCCACAAAGCAAAGAACACAAGCATCCAGATGCAGAACGAGTGACCCGCAAGTCACGTACACAAAGTGACCCTCAAGTCACATACACAAAGTGACCCTCAAGTCACATACACAAAGTGACCCTCAAGTCACATACACAAAGTGACCCTCAAGTCACATACACAAAGTGACCCACAAGTCACATACACAAAGTGACCCGCAAGTCACATACACAAAGTGACCCTCAAGTCACATACACAAAGTGACCCGCAAGTCACATACACAGTGACCCTCATACACAGTGACCCTCAAGTCACATACACAGTGACCCTCAAGTCACATACACAGTGATCCTCAAGTCACATACACAAAGTGACCCTCAAGTCACATACACAAAGTGACCCTCAAGTCACATACACAAAGTGACCCTCAAGTCACATACACAAAGTGACCCTCAAGTCACATACACAGTGACCCTCAAGTCACATACACAAAGTGACCCTCAAGTCACATACACAAAGTGACCCTCAAGTCACATACACAAAGTGACCCTCAAGTCACATACACAAAGTGACCCTCAAGTCACATACACAAAGTGACACGCAAGTCACATACACAAAGTGACACGCAAGACACACACACAAAGTGACCCGCAAGTCACATACACAAAATAACTAACAAATTGGGATACATGAACAGTCTGACATACTAAAACCCGAATGAACAACAATAGAGCCCTCTAACAAATTAGCACACATCTTCTTTCTCCTTCTGTTTCTGTCTCTGTTTCTGATTCTAATCCTGATTCTGATTCTGGTTGATTGGTGGATCGACGGGTGATGTCACACAGGATAATGAAGATTGACAGGAGATGTCCAATGGTAGGGATCTGAAAAGATAGCTAGTGGAGCAAAGAGAGAGAGAGAACAAGAACAAACAAAACAGCAAACCCACAAACATAGTTCGTGAGTGATGCATCACTAGTTCATAGTGATGCGTCACACATACACTATACAGCCCTGAATGTTTACCCACATGGTACGGTCTACTGAAGTAATGAACTTCATCAGGATTAAGTTTTACTTTAAAAAAAATATTAATAATCATCCAAACTCACAGCTCCATGGTCCTAGTTTGATCCTGAGCTTGGGTTACTGTCTGTAGATTTTCCCATGTTCTCTCAGGAGATTTTCGTACTGGATGTTTAGTTTGAAACGGAGCACAAGTTGCATGAAAAAATACGAAAGCAGATAGTTATGCAGACCAGGATGTGCACTGCGGTACAGAACCCGAGGTTATCCATAGGAGGTGTTCAGTTCAGGAGTTCAGTTGCACTGGAACTGTGGTGTGATTCCTGTGAATGCAATTCGCGGTCAGGTTCACAATTGTTCAGGAAGTAAAGTAAACTGTGCATGCGTTTTAGCCGATGATGATATCGTAGTTTCCATAGCACGCGTACCATGAGTGTCAGGGGAGCATTGAGGGACACAGAAGTGATGAGGTGCCTGACTGCCCATAATATCACTGAAAAAAATATGGTGAGTTGCTGTTTGTTCTCCATGCACATGCCATGTGATGATGCACAGGGAGAATCAAGTGAGTCTTGAAATCAGATCCGCACCTCAGGGGGCACTGGGAACAATAGCAATCGGATTCGGACCACAGCAAACGTGCTCAGTGTGAAGATAACCCAGCGTCTGCGTGGGTTTGCTTGAGGTTCTCCAGAAAGATGCCTGCAAGTGGATTGTTGGAAATTGCTTGTGATTGTGGGTGTCTCATCTAGGGGTTTTTTTTTTTTGTCATGCCTAGCATTCCTGGGGTTCTGGAGCCATCACAGCCCAGACCAGGATGTTGTTATAACTGAAAACAGGAACTTGTTTAGTCCTAATAAGAATTTTGCGTCCTATCTAGAGTTATTTGATAAATATTCAGCAAACAAAATATCATATATATACACATGCATTTTGTTCATGGAGGAAGCACTGGAGGAAAGAACTGCTCATAAATGGCATAGTTCACTACTTAATATCAAAACGTCTACCTGGTATAAATATGTTTTATTTTGTGTGCTGGTTATCAAAAATGAATAGCTGACAGCCTCTGATGGCCACTTGTGGATGCTTTCAAATCGATGCGATTTAAAAATATAATATCTACACATATGCCTACTCTAATCTTAGATTAAAAGCAAAGCCACATTCTTTTCCCTGCAGCTCACAGAAGGAAGAAAGCAACCTACAATAATTCCTAATCACTACAGTGTTAAAGGGGTCAGTCTGACCTTCTCTGGATTCCCTTGGGTTTTCTAGACTGACAATACATTAGGAGAGAAGCTTGAGTTGCTGATTGCTTAAGTGGGCTGGCTTTCTTTGTAAACACATAGCGTTTTAGATCAGCTGAGAATTTGTACCTGATAAAATCGAACCATACTAATGCATACATTATACGGTAAGCCAAAAACCTCTGGGTTGTGGAGAACACGGTCCTGTGCTCTTATGCTTCTTGTTATTTCTTTTTAAAATTTAAAAAACGAATTGATTTAATTATATATTTTGTCTTACCCACTAGGTAGTGCATGCATTTCACATGACATGATGCATTTGTCTCAGGTTAATCATGTCATGTGATTACCCACATTGCCCAGGCTTGGTAGAAGACATCGTTAAGATATTTTGTATTGATTAGACATGTGTTGATTTGCAGCTTGTACATGCAGTGACAGAATTTTTTGAATATATTTTGCTTTCAAATTTCAATGTTCTTTGGGTAGTTTTGTTGATTAGTTGGGCAATTTTTAGGCCATTGTTTGGGTAGTTAATAGGATGGTTTGTTCGTTGGTGGGGTTCTTGTTTGGCTTTTATATTGGCTGGTAGCTTGGTTGGTTAGTGGAATAAATAGATAATTGTTTGGTTTCTTCAGATTAGTTAAGTTCAGTGCTGAAGTACATCAAAAGTATCGGACAAGAACAAACACATCACCGACATACAGTAGACCTTGAACTGTATTTGTGTGCAGCTTGGGAAAACCAATGACATGGTCAAGGTTTGACATTTTCTTCTCCTCTGAACTGAACACAGGTTACGGTTCATTTCTTTAATATATAGATATATAACTATCTTGTTACTATAAGGATAAAGAAAATAACAATTCAGGGAAAAAAAAGCTGACACATCTTGGACATATAAAAACCTGACTACAAACTGAACTGTTTAGGGTTAAGTTTGCTTCTATGGTGCTTCATTATACAACAAGCTGATCAAAGTGTGTGTAAATTACACACAACTAGCCAGGTTTTAGATATCTTTTCACATACTGACTGCAATAAATGCTGTATTTCTTATGCTGGCTCCTTTCCAAACATGACCTTTGCAGAAGGACAGCTTAGGCAATATTAAAAAGTAAGTAAAAAAAAATTCAAAACAAGTTGAAATAATATAATCTTTATAATATATTCTTTGAGAGGATTCACACTGGCAATTTAGTCTGAAAAATAGCAGTTTGCATGAAAAATTGGTGATGCAGACCAAGAGGTTGTGTGAGTTTAGTTGCCTTGATTAGTGTAAGTGTGAATGCAACTCGTACTCGGGTCTGCACTTGTTCAGGAATTAAAGTAACCTGCATGTGTGTTTTACCCAATGAAGACTTTATTAGTTTCCACAACTCGTGTACCATGAATGACAGGGTAATGTTGTGGGTGGATGATGTGAGGTTCATTAGTGCATGTAATAGCGCCAGAATGATAAAAATGACACCATATTTATTTAATCATGTTGTATTTTAGGGGGTTACGGTGGCTTAGTGGTTAGCACGTTATGCCTCACACCTCCAGGGTTGGGGGTTCGATTCCCGCCCCCGCCTTGTGTGTGTGGAGTTAGCATGTTCTCCCCGTGCCTCGGGGGTTTCCTCTGGGTACTCCGGTTTCCTCCCCGGTCCAAAGACATGCATGGTAGGTTGATTGGCATCTCTGGAAAATTGTCCGTAGTGTGTGATTGCATGAGTGAATGAGTGTGTGTGTGTGCCCTGCGATGGGTTGGCACTCCGTCCAGGGTGTATCCTGCCTTGATGCCTGATGACGCCTGAGATAGGCACAGGCTCCCCGTGACCCGAGGTAGTTCGGATAAGCGGTAGAAAATGAATGAATGAATGAATGAATGTTGTAGTTTGGGTGCAGCATTTATCTTGGATTCAGACCATATGCCCCGTGTGTAAACTACCTGAAAATGAGGTGTCAAAGTATGTTACAGGCAGAAACACCCAATATTTTTTGAGAGGTTTCCAGATTTGCCACATTATTGTTATTTGGTGGATTTCCCAGAAATTTTATTAAGGCAGGTTCTTGGTACTGGTCACAGTTCAACCATGTTACTGCAAATTATATGTAACTTGGAATTATGTATGCAAGCACTAAAATTGCAGAGGAGAGTATGTACTCTTTGGAAAACTTTTTTTTTCTGTGTCTCATGTGCATTATTGTTTTCGGCAAAACAAAACATAAAGACGGATCATAGAGTTCTGTTGTGCAGCAGCCAGCTGAGAGAAAAAGCAGAGCAACTGACTGTAAAAAGATAAAACCTAGAACCTGACCTTCTTTTGTTCAAGCCACTGAGCGAGTGCATGTGCTTGCAGGTGTGTCTGATGTAATGCATCATCTGAAGGATACTCAAACACAAACACTTGTAGTGAATTGAATTGAAAGTTGAAGTTTGAGAGAAAATCACGCTAGACCCTGAACTTTCATACAACCTTTCAAAGTAATATAAAAAGTTTAATGCACTTCCTCACAACCTGACGATGTCTGAGTTTTATACCACAGACTGTTAATATTTCATCCAAAACTTTTACAAGGTTTTTTTTATTTACATACTAGTTTGTTCTGCTCAACTAGTTTGATGGGACAAGCAGCGTTTCAAGAGTGTTGATATTTACTGTAATATATTTGGTGCGTTTCACTTTTTTTTTTTTTTGTTTGCAAAATAAAATTGTAATTCTAGCAACAGTTACATTGAATTAATTTACAATGATTACTACAGTTTATGTTGTCAATCAGTCTGCATGTTGGCATGGCAACACGCAACTCTCTATCCTACAACTTTACCTTGGGAAAAATTTCCTTGGCTAAAATTGTTAGCATGTTGAAACAAAATATTAAAACAAAAATTTTTTCTATATTTATCCCTTGTATGTTGTTTGTATCTTTGTTACTCAGCCTGTGTTCGTGGGTCTGGTGGATCCGCTGCATTTTTAGGTTTTTAACACAATCAAAAATTTTATGTTAAAATACTCTACAGATGTTTACTTCATCCCAATTACAAGCAATATAAACAGCATATATGGTTAATATTTGCCCTTTACCTTTATTACATCACATTTTTTAATTAAAGTGCTACTCGTTTTTTGTTGTTTTTTAATAAAATGTAATAAAAAAAGAAAATCAAATTTAATCAAGTTATGAGTGGGAAAAAATCAACAAATTTACAAGGAAGCAACGTTTTTCAAAACTATTGATGTTTATGAATATGGGTCCCACAGACCCGAACAACAAAAGATTGCAATGCATGATTGCTCGTGATCTCTCATCAAACAAATACATTTTTCTACACTTTTTCCTTAGAGAGGAGTTGGAGAAGTTTGTAGAGAACGGAACACTGAACCATCTGAAAGTGTGTTTCTCTCGAGCTGAGCCAGACTCTAACGGTTCCCAATCCAAACCCAAATATGTTCAGCATAACCTTGTCCATTATGCCGAACACGTCGCTCGCATTCTGCTCAAAGAAAACGGCTGTCTCTACGTCTGTGGGTGAGTCAGACAAATTCTTATTGATTTGTGTTTCCATGATTAATACTTATGTGTTCTAGTATAGGCTTGTGTAATGTAAGGAATAAAACATTAGCTGGGGATGTACTGTATACTGTTGTAGAAAGATAATCATCATGGAATGGTGTAAAGTGGCTCGATAAGGCTAAGATATTATGTATTATTTGCCTATAAACAGCATAAAATCTTTATAGTTGTGAAATGTTACATTATGGTAAAGCATTATGTTTCTTGGACAATGAACTACTGATATGAAGGTTTAAAAAAAAAAGCAATGCCAATCTGTCACTTGTGAGCCCTTGAGCAAGGCCCTTAACCCTCAACCCTGAAACTGCTCAGCTGTACAAATGAGATAAATGTAAGACACTCTGTATAAGGGATTCTGCTAAATGCCATAAATGTAAAGTTAAAATTAAATACAGCAATAAACATTTTCATTTTTTTTCTCTTGATATTAATAAGACAGAAAAAAACACCACTGTTTGCATGTTACTGAGAAACTGGAGACACCTTACATACATTTTTAAGTGTAAAAACATTAAATTAATCATCATCATCTTATTAAGACTTCTCTAAGACTAATAATATATACTTATTATCTAGAGATAAAGTTTTGTGTCCTACTTAGAAAAAAAATGTCAATGACAGTTTGAGAAACAAGCTGATAATTAATCGGGAACATACTGTAGTATGGTGACACTGCAACTATAATTAAAAAGATAAAACCAGAAAGAAGTTTGTTTAATAAATCAGGGAAGCCATAACGGGACACTGCATAGACATGGAATAATACAGTGCAGTAAAATATACAGTTTGAAACTTAGAATAAAATCTGAGATAAAACAGGTCACTTTGCTATTAATATGTTTTCGTATGTTTTTTATTTTTATTTCGCAGCGATGCTAAGAACATGGCCAAAGACGTGAACGATACTCTGATGGAGATCATAGGGGAGGAGCTTCAGGTGGATAAACTGGAGTCTATGAAGACTATAGCGAAACTGCGAGAGGAGAAACGATACCTGCAGGATATTTGGAGCTGAAGAGAGAAATCTTCTTGTTTTGACTTTGAACCTCTAGCATTTGCTCATTGGTGGCTGGATTAATCATATATGCATTATGTGTATATTAACATTTCAAAGGAGTTGAACTGCACTGTCTGATTAACCACAACAGACCAGACATGTGCCATTACTGACTTTTGGCAACAACTCATGGCAACAGCCTTAATCAATGACATGTTTGAGGATGTTGCCATGTTGATATCGCGTATCGACACATACGATGATGCCTTAATCTCAGGTCAACAGATTGCTGTCCAGAAAACTGTGTCTATTTAGGCAGCCCCTTTCCATGTGGACATTATTTTATGATTTTAACATCAAATTATATTGTAGACCAGACAGATCAGACCGTGCCTTTTATGCATTTTAACGACTGACAGTGACGTCTTCTGATTCAGAATTTATAGGTCATATAATATAATATAGCATATCTGGATGCAATGAATCAGATATTGACAGATTTCTTCCAGATGTGTAGAACAAATATTTAACAGGACAGACTGGGAATACTATCAGTTTAGTTTTGTAATCCAAATTTTGTTTTAGACAAATACGTAGTTCAGATTCAGCTGTGGTTTCTTTCACCACATGGTCTATTTTAAAATTCCTCTAAGTGAATCGATCGTTTTATCCATTACAAAATTCACTTTTTCACTTCTGGCACTGTACGTGACTGACGTGTCAGTCTTTTTGTTGCAGAGAATAAAGTCATGAATCATGCCAGACTGTTGTGTTTATTAAACATCTGATTTGCTGAAATTTACACATTTTCTATATTTATCTAGATCTATATTTATGTTGTTTATTATCACAAAAAAACCCCCATAAAAATTCACTTCTTTTTCCCCCCAAGTGAAAATTGCATGATTGACAGTTGTGTAAGTGATCCACTTGGAAGCCCCGCCCCTTCCACATTTCACATTAAGATTTTAGCTGATATTCTTGACAATTTTTGTGTACATTATTACAAGAAAAAAAAATCTATAAGCATTATGTACTTATATTTATTATGGATGCATCACAATCTTAGTGAAAACTTATAGGTGTCCATATTATCTACATATATATTATTAAAATATATTACTACACTTTCCTCAGCACAGATGCATTCAAACAGTTTGAACAGCAGATCAAGAGTAAAAATATTGTCAGTGTGAAAACATTTTTAAGGCTTCTATGAAGAATGTTAAACCAGTCGTTTATATAAAAAGACTTTCGAAAAAGCGTGCACATTTTACATCTCTACTTGAAATGATTATTATTTTTTTTTTTTCTGGCTCTTTCTAAAACATAATTCGCTGTTCATTTGACAGATGTTATTGCATGTGGAAGAGTCGATGTGAGTGTGCTATAAACCCCTGATCCAGCATGGACACTTCAAAATAATGACTTGGTTCCACAGCTCAGTATGTCACAAGGCTAATGAGAGTTATTAATCATGGCTGAACCAGCAGCTCAACTCAAGGTTACAAAGTTGATGAACCCATGTCCATCATGTCCAGTGAAGTATAATAAAGTTATGAAGATAAATAAAGTTCTGCTGAATCCAGTGTTTGTGCTGCTGCAACAGACCGATTTGATTAAGTTTTTTTTTTTTTTTTTTTTTTTTTTACATAATAAAGATAAATCTACAGTTATACTTAATTTTTATACAGTTTATTAGTCTACATTTACAGCCCCAGATCCCTGCAAAATCTATTCGCTCCCTTTGAATATTTCCAGATTTTGTAGTGTTGCAACTGGGAAGTGAAAAGCTCTGAACTGAGTAGCAAAGCAGCACATAATATTAAAGTACAGAGAAAAAGAGTACAATTTGTAAAATTATTTATGTGGTTCCATAAGTATTTACACCCATTGCTATGAAACCCTGAAATTATTTCAGAAGTCACATAATTAGTTGAATGAAGTAGTCTAGTGTACAATTAATTTGGCACATCATGTCGTTATAAATATGTAAATATGTTTCTGGAAGAGCCCGGAGTGTGTTAGTGTGTTATCCATCCATCTATCCATCCATCCTCTACACCGCTTATCCTACTGGGTCGCAGGGAACCTGGAGCCTATCCCAGGGAACTCAGGGCACAAGGCAGGGTACACCCTGGACAGGATGCCAGTCAGAGCACACACAGCCTACAGCACATGACTTTGGATTTAGGGAGGAAACTGGATCACCTGGAGGAAACTCCACACATACATGGCAGAGGTGGGAACATACCTAAACAAATATCATTACTTATGATGGTGTATAATTAGTGTAGCCATCTTTACTGTCAAAATGACTACACACAAAGTTACAACATTCAGCACTTTTTTGGGTTTTTGTTTATGATTATCGCTAAGTCAACACTAGATACAGTTTTTAATGATTTTTCAGTTTTATGAAGATAAAATTGACAATAAGAAGGTAGCAGTAAGACTAAAATTACATGCCCGTGTATCATCATCTGCTTTTACCTTCTGCTCCATACTGTTTTCGCTAGTTTCTAATTTTTTTCTTTAACTTCTTTTAAAAGTTACCTGTTTTTTGTATATTCATAAATATATCAATAAACATAGCTCTCCAGGGGATTTCATTCATGTCTTCTCTCTATTTTAGCTTTATAAATCCAGAACAACTGACTTTTTTATACAACGGCGCAATTGAGGTTTATGCAATGGCAGCCTGGTGGATGTGGGAATCAAACTCACAACCTTCCAATTGGTAGTCCAGCACCTTTTTCACTAGGGTATATTTTCAACGCTGATTTTGTTGGTGTTGCGCCTCTAACAGCCATGTTTATGTGTGTTTTTTGCATCGCTGCCAAAAACAGAGCGTTTATTTCGGTTTAGGCCGACACCACTCACAGCTGCAGAGGCACCAGAATGAGTCTGCTAATGGATGCCCTACATTAAGGATAAATTAAGTTCCAAATTACACGGTCTTAATTAAAAAGGTTCAAGGTGCTTTCAGAGCCATAGTGCAAGGACTCAAAAGGGTAATCTGAATAAATCAGAGGCTACAAGCTTACAGCAGGGCGCTTGCTAAAATGATAGATTCTCCTGCACAAGATGGCTTAAATGAAGCAGAAAGATGTATGCAGAAAGTAATGAGTGTCATTAGATAAGACTCCTGGCTAGCCTGTTCCTTTGACTCTATCTCACTTTTAAAAACTGGACTCTCTCGACCAATATCAGTAGCTTCTCTATGTGAAAAATGATATGCCATCCCACAACGATCACTGTGGGGTGGTACGGTGATGAAGTCATCAAGTTTGCCAAATGCTGAATCCAGTAATTTGAAAAGGTCTCTTCATAACTTTAATTGGAAAGATTCACTCTTTTACAGGATTGATTAAAGAGCTGATTTTCATTAATATCCTGCAGGGGAATTTTGGATCTCAAAAAATAGGCTATAAATGCTTCATCAGCAGTGTGTGAATCGCTGAATACCACAGGCAATTTTGTGAAATAAAAGATATTTTAGAATGCAAATGAAAACTAAATAGCCACTGAGAAAAAAAAATGAGAATGAAACTTGTCCATACTTTAGATACACTGTAAAAATTTGTATTCAGCTTGTATTCGGTAACTAAGTCTAATAAACAACACTATGCGTATGAGGACACGAGATTGACTTATCTAGCTATATGCTAAACATAACAACTCCAGGGCATTTAGTAGTTGTCCTTTTCCAGAGCAATTTACAGAACGGTGCTGTAGTCTCAATCAGAAACACTTCCTCATGCTAGTTCACTAGGTCAGTACCATCAGAAATTTATTCCAGCATCTAGGCACCACCAATATCTTCATTTTTGATGCATATCTTCATTTTACACTGATGGGTCCAATTGAGCGGTCCTAAAGTTTCAGAAGATGCGGCGCATAATGCAGAGTGGGGTGTGATAAGTGTGTTAAGGTAGGTTGGCACTACGTTTTTGCCTTTGTCTGTAAGATTTAGTGGTTTAAATCAGGAATCCAGTCAAGGAGACAGTGGATGGGTAATGTGGGAGAATTTCGGCAGGCTGGAAACAGATCATGTAGCCGCATTGTGATTCAGTTGCAAGTCAGAGGAGGGTCTAATGATGAGCTGAGCAGAACTGCAAGGGCTACGTTGCAGTAACCCAGGCTTGAACAGACAACAGACTAAATAAGTACCTGAGTGCCTTCTGTGGGTAGATGTGCATGGGTCTACAGTAGGTATTGGTGGTTCAATGGTTATTACTACTAACAAGGTTATGGGTTCAATTCCCGGCACTTCCAGTGTTGGCCTCTTGAGCAAGGCTGACCCCAACCTCCTGGTAGCTGGTATATATGATAAAAAGAATTTCACTGTGCTGTAAATTATATCTGACAAAGGCTTCTTCTTATGCAACAATGAGCCAAATTAGTGGTGTAAGTCAAGAAGTATATTTGTTGTCAATAGTTGCCATGCGGTTTCTACTTGCAGAACATATCACATCTCATTTGTGTTTTTTACCTCATTCTGTGTAATCTGTAGCGACTGCTGCATGTGAAAATCCTAGAAGAGCAACAAATGTCTGGCACCAACAACTATGCTATGGTCAAAGTCACTGACATCATCATTTTTCCACATTTTGTACTGCTCCAATGTAATATATTGGATAATGGCATGAATGAGCAGTGTGCCTGTATTCCTAAAACAGCTGGTGTATATTGAAAACATTTCAGTTCAATTCAATTAAAAAGAATTTACCTAAATCACCATCATTTCCTTAATGTCTTTACAAAATTAGCAGGAGTGCTAGTTTTGTGTATTTGCTAATTCTGTGCTAAAAAAACCCCTCAAACCCCTTACCTAACTACCAGTAAAATGCAGCCATTGTGAAATATTTACATTTTATACATCTGCCATATTAAGCTGTCCACTGTTTATTTTGTTAAGGTAACTAACATTTAAGGTAAAGTAAAATTTTGAAACTTTGTTAGGCTAAGCTACTAGAAAATGTACGTATTTATATATTATTTATATGTGGGGCTGCAGCCACAGTAAATATTACTGAAATATATTTTATTTAGTAGTCCAGAATTTACAGATACCCAGCTGTTAGTTGTTCAGTGAATCGGCAACTTCACAAGGGTCCTAATGCATACTGTGTAGGAGGCACTTGTCAAACATATTGCCTAATGAGGTACAGTTCTTTATTTTGCAAACAAGCTAAAGTACACTCTAAGCATTCTAACAAAGCCCAGCTCATATATTCTGACTTGGAGGACATAAACAGTCTCGGGTGTGCCCAAGTGCTCCTAATTACTAAAAAGCCTTCAGTATGGAACTAATTGATTTTCCATTTAATGAGAACTGAGGTAATGGTGCTGCAGAAAGTTTGCTTGCTCTGAATATCTACTAAATATCTACCACAGATCGGCTTTTGGGGGGCACTGTAGTGCTTTAGGTTTTGAGAAAGATGAAGATGGCCATTGCAAACCTGACATCAGCAAACTATCAGACTGTCCCATTAATCTCCATCATCTCTGAAACGTTTTAGGAGACACAAAGTGCAGGCAAGTAAGCTTTGTAGAACACAGTCTTTATAGAAAATTATACTGTGGGATATTAATACATCTACACCTTTCGCACTTTCATACCAACACTACACTATGTGTGAATTTATTGCTGCAGTGATGGCTCAACTGGTTAAGGTGCTGGGTTGTTGATCGGAAGATCAGGGTGCAAGCCTCTGTACTGCTAAGCTGCCAATGTTGGGCCCATGGGCAAGGCCTTAAAGCTTCCCAGCTCCAGGGTTGCTATATCGTAGCTGTTAAAATAATATTCAGTACACATTTACAGCAATGGTGACTTGCCCCAAAAGTGGCCACATTTAAGGTACTTTTTAACTTTAATGTAAAATATCATTTAAACCGAGACTTAATTACAAATTACATCCAATGGGTTAAAAGTAGTCAGAACTGTAGAACCGTCAGAATGGGGGGAGTGGTAGCTTAATGGTTAAGGTGTTGGTCTACTGATCGGTGAGTTTGAATCCCAGGACCACCAAGCTGCGACCCAAAAGCATCTGCCAAATGCCTGAAATGTAAGTGTAAATCTCAGCTTTCTGTTTTCCACATGGTGTCTACTAGGAGCATAAAATGGATAACATCGTAAACAAAACCCATCACACATCACATTTAATTGTCATACAACAAAGAGAGATAACACATGGCTTCATTATGTCTACACATTACACACTCGGCACTCACAGGGTCTAATGAGAGGATGAAGCTTGTTCATCAGATGATGTAGTGGAAAATGTTCACCTCATCTTGGCTGTTACATCCATCCTAAATTTCTGCTTTGATTTGAAGCATACAAGAATGCTGACCCATGCATCCTATAAATAATTGAAAAACTGTCATAATCATTTGTGACTGTTCACTTGTGCCTAACAAATCCCACCCCTTGACAGATGCTATTGTTACAAGATAATCAATGTTATTCAGGCCACCTGTCAGTGGTTTCAGTGTTATGGCTGATCAGTGTATATGATTTTCACTTTTACTTTCATAATTAGACAAAATCTCATGTAAAACCATGGCCACAGCTGTTACAATAGGCTACAGACTGGAATACTTTGCTAAATTAAGTGTTTCTAACTGGTACATGCTCATTTTTATGTTTCGATATAAGTTGCTTCCAGTCCACAAATTTAATTGCTGGAGTTGTGTTTCAAGGGTTCCTATATTTCATGTGTGACATTCAACTTTGTGTAACTCTTCTTCTTTTTTCACTACATAAAATTCTACTTCCTTAAGGTCAAAGTTTTTACTAGAGTAGTGTTAGCAACATCATCAGTAGATATGGCAAATGATACTTTACAAGAATATACAGTAGGTCTGGCTTAAAATATGAAACCTCAATAGTTAAAGATGAAAAAAACAGAAGGGATGTCAGTTTTATTAGAAGCCTTTAAGAGGGATGTACAAATCAGCTAGCTTGTAAGTTAGTCGATGTACTATAAAATACATGTTGTGTCTTTGGTATCTATTTCTGATAAAACTTACATTCTAATGCCTTACTTCTGGTTGGAGTCTCATCACCTGGAGGGTGTTCACTACTGCTGAAGGATGACCCTACATGGACAGCCTGGGGATACATGGGATTGCTTTAGACAGTGCCACTTAGAGACCATAGAGGTGACTTGGCATGGAGGTTTGCTGTCGAAATTTATATTAAAACTTAAACAAAATGCTCGCTTATCAACACGTCACTAGCTAGCTATCTAGCTAGCTAACAAACTTTAACTGTTTGCTTAGTTAGCTAACTTTATCCAAAGGTGTAGGTAACAGTTCATTGTATATACTGTAATACAAGTAATTATGTGATTACAGAATTTAAAAAGTTCTCTCAAGTAAAATGTACATGTTCATACTTAATCTTTTACACATTCACTTGCACTTCATCATTGTTTTTTTTCAAGTCAAGTCAAGTCAAGTCAATAAGCTTTTATTGTCGTTTCAGCCATATATAGCTGTTGCAGTACACAGTAAAATGAGACAACATTTCTCCAGGATCATGGTGCTATATAAAACAAAGACAGAGCTAAGGACTTAGTAAGTTAGTCCTAGATACATAAAGTGCATAACACAAAATGTAATACTAGTCTGAGAATGTAAGAGTAACACAAGGTGATATCTATCAACATGTCAAAGTCGAGATAAACTAAACAATCGGTTCCATGAATCCTACAGAATCTGATAGTATTAAAATTGTTATTCAGCTCTTCACACCATTTTTCAGACTACAGTCTACAGTTAACATTATTTATTACCAAGTTTACTTCAACATTCTTTACAGGTTGAAACCAGTTTATTTCAGATCCAAAAAAACTGTCAATCTCCAATAATCTTTTCAGACAAGACACATTTATCAAACTTCCAATACTAGTTTTCTTCACACAGTGGATTGAATCCATCTTTCTCATCTTAAATATGTGTATAAGACCAAATCAAACAAAAATTCCTGCCAGACTGAAAAGTGTTCGTAATGCTGATTTGCAGTTAAGAATTTTGAGCTGCAGACGAATCCAAAAATGTTAGGCATGATCAAGGTCAAAAAGCAGGCTTAGGACAGGAGATCCACAAACAGAATAACACAAAAAGTCAGGTAACCAGAAAAAGAAAGACAGGAAAAGAAATGACCGAGTGTCTCCTACTGTAAGTGTGCTGTGTTCTGAATGTTCTAGTAATGCAACTTAGGCATTGAAGCACATTGGCTACAGACAACAATAATGCTTTCAATTCATTATGTCCTAACTGCATGTTTAGCCTTATTTGTATACTTCCAGCATTTGCTTATTTCAATTGATCTTTCAAATCATTAAAATGAAATGACTGACCAACTTTGACTATAAAATTTTAACTAATACTGTACGTTATTTAAACCATACAGATGTAAAATAGTGAGATTGGTAAAGTTCACATTGGAAATATTTGAAGTTCAGTTCTAAAAAACAACAAGCAATTGTAAAAAAAAAAAAAAAAAATATTTAATCAACCTCACATTTCTTCTCTTGTTTTTTTTTTCTTTGGCTATCTGCCTCTGTAGCATTTGGCAGAAACTCTTATCCAGAATGACTTTGTAGTCTCCTTTAAAACATATCCTCATGCTACTTCAAATAGGTCAGGGTCTTAAAAATGCTAGCAAACTGAACCATGTTAGAGATGAGTTAATACAGAAAAAAGCCAGCTAATAAATGGATTTTTATATTAATTTAATTAGTTTAAGTAAATTTTAAATCCATTGTTTGTGCTTACTGTAGCTTCAGATTACTAGTTTTGGCTAACAGATTTGGAACCCGAAGGCTACCAATCTGAAGTTTCCTCTGACTTCTTGCAGCAACAAAACCAAACAGAATTGCTGCTCACTACACTACATGTAAAGTGTTGTGCGTGATATTCCCAAGAGGCTGGCAGTTTCAACATGCGTTCTTATTAAATCAGCCACTTAGTGTATATTGAATGGCTTCTGTTTTATTGCATCACATCAGATTTTTTTTCTGTCTTTTATTTTTTCTTAATTACCTTGCCATTAAAATTCAAAAATGAAATAATAGTTTTAACCATTGTTTCCTTCATTTTTGTTTTACTTAGCTAATTGTTGCACGATTTATGTCTATTTGGTTTTGGACTTCTCTGGTAGTTAAAATAAAATGTTTGCATAAAATACTTTTTTCCTACTCAAACTAAAGGTGATACCACAGAGAGCGCTGTTGTCCAAACTGTATGCATGTTTTGAAAGTAATTTAAAAAAGAATATTATTATTTTTTTTTTTTAAAGGCACATTTTGAAATTAATTTAAAAAAGAATATTATTATTTTAAGAAAAAAATAAAATATTTGTTTTTAAAATGCTTTTTTGTTATTAAATCATTGTTCACTTTTTTATTGCAAAGAAATGTTTTCTCAGAATGATTTTCTCCACTGCTCTTAAAAGCCTGAACTATAATGAACTGAACTGAAATGCAGCCTCAGCAAATACTGCTGTCATTGTCTTAGTCCTCATTAGCCAGAGGCAAAACAGCACACAAATTGTTTAGCGTTTAAATATCCTCAATGATGCATGCGAATTGGCCCGGGTTTATGATCTCCTGCTCTCTGACAACCATAATGGCTTATGCAAATGAATGATTAATTGGAATTAGGGAAGAGCTGGGGTAAATGATCTGAGTAAAGAAGAAAGTGTGAATAAATGAAGGATGATAAATATAGAATGGTGATGTTCATGTCATTTTTTTTTGTACACCTGCTTATCGAAAAACAACAATATTCTACACACCTGAATCATTTGTCCTTAAGAATGATGATAAATAGCATTAACTAATATATTGAAACTTGAGACTTGACGGCAATACTGTTGGTGACCATCATAGCAATTATAGTCTTAAGCCATGTTAGCAAAACTGTTCAAATGTTTATATTAATTGCAGTCCAAAGCCATCTTCATGGTTTCTAAGTCGTCCCATGCATAGCATCTCTAATCTGTCCATCTGTCATCTTCAGCAGCTGTGAGTGGTTACCAAATATCCAAGTGATGAGAACTCCAACCAGAAGTAGGGCATCAGGTTGGATCAGTCAGTCCGAAGGGGTCAGGATTACTTGGGTTTTAGGAGTATCATGTGTGGTGTGTGGCTGGACAGAGAGAGAGAATGAGAGAGAGAGAGAGAGAGAGAGAGAGAGAGAGAGAGAGAGAGAGAGAGAGAGAGAGAGAGAATAAGTAATTTGTGATTAATTTAGTTGGAGTATCAGGTTTACTGCTACCTCAAACATTTGGATTGATGGTATATAATATATGAATTGGGAAGACATTCTTGAAACACTCCTCGTTTGTTGGCAAGGTTGTGCTTCACACTGTTTACTGGACTCAAATAATGTCTTTTTAACCTTCGAGGAGATTCAGAGGATGTCTTGAGGAAATAATGTGGAAAGCTGTTTTTTTCTTGTCTAAACTTGTCTAGCCTACTGTCCATAAAAGTAGCAATCTGCCTTGGAGCTTATTGAGTCCCATTTAGCAGGCAGTATTTGATATTGACAGATATTGACCATGTTAACTGCTTTGTGCAGAAGGTCAGAGTTTCCTCTTCCTTGTAATCTCTTCTACTGAAGCACTTGTTCAGATGACGGATTTCATCTAAAATGGATAATAAGGTTTTACACAAACTTGTGTTGTCCGTGCCGACATGAATACACACTGTTATTAAAGGGGATGAACCAAATACAGTGAGAAACCCTGAAATTCAGATAAAATGATTTAAAAAAATTTAGATATTCATGTAAATATATAAAGATATGATTTACTTTCCTCAAGATATGAGTAGAGGTTGTTTTCTAAAGCGGCAGCCTGCATTTGTATTATCACTTCATGTGAACACTTCTAGACATTTGTATTTGTGGACATTTCACAGTTTGTTCTCTGGTAGATGTTTCTTTAGCATTTGATATTGGACAGAGTCTCAAATGTCAATATTTTATAACAGATGCTGGAAAAGCTGTAACTTAGGTAAGTAAGTTAAGTGACATTCTTCTATAAGATCACAAGTGTTTTATGCTTTACTTATAGTAGCAATTAAATTGAATGGTATTGTAGTACATATTGCTGTATAAGAGACAAACACTAGGTCAAAAGACAGACATATATACTGTCAGGAAAACGGGTGCCTCCAAGGGAGAGATATCAGACCCATACACAAGGATAGTGACACAAATCAGGGGAATTTATTAAAATCTGCAGGCTACAGACTAATCTTCTTGGCAGAAGGTAATACCAAAGCCACAAAAACCGAGAGACAAGGTGAAGCAACATTGATGAGGACTCAGCAAACATATACGCGAGACAAGAAGTATAAGTTTGGAGAGTAATCAAAGAGACATAAGGAACAGATGTGTAGAGGTGGGAGTGGACTCAGGACCAGGCTAGGCGACCCATGTGAGATACAACACAAACAAAGAGACATGGCAGGAAATCAACAAAACCCCTGCCGAACATGACCTCCGATGTTCCATCATTGAATCCTCCAGCCATCCTGACATGTGGTCATAAAAGAGATAAGGTAAATGATAGAATGATAAATAGCTGGAGTCAAACCAAAGAAGCAAAGTGTCAATGAACAAGGCTTCCTGGAGAAAGACCTTAAAGGGAAATGTCTAATTGCCAATAATCTTGTTACTGGGTCACCAACTGTACATCATAGAAATGAACACTATTATGTTTTGAACACTTTAAAGAATATGTAAGGTTCTTATTAAAAAAGACTGCATTTTTAGTTGTGATAATTGGGAATGGAAACATAATTTGCATCTTTCTATTGAGGATCTGTTATATTTGTTTGTGGTCAAACATTTCTACATCAATGTATGCAGGTTTAGGACAAAACACCCTAATCATACATCTTCTAAGCTAGAAAATAAGGTCTATAGAGACACATTTTGAATAACACATACTCTCTATGCAGTAAGTGCCCTTGATTATTTGAAAAAGATGCAAAAAAAAAAAAAAAAAAGAGTAAGCAAGAAAAACAGTGGTGTCCATAGAGATGCTTTATTAAGATCTGTTGTGGAGATGGAACAGACTAACGAGAGCAAGTTAATTAGCTGTTGCCACTGGTGAAAAATAGGTCATATGGTTACATGTTAGTGAATGCTAGCATTAAAGGAGATAACAAATGATCCCTTTTATATCAAGCACCTTTTAGAAATATGTGGTTTATATAGAGGACACTTAAAAAAGGATTAATTTTATCCTTTTTCAGTGAAGCTGATGCTATGGTAAATTCTAACCATCACTATTTACAAACCATGAAGGTGAGTCGTGAAATAGATTTTTTCCCTGCTTGCTATTTACAATTTTTAAAAAAACTGAAAATGATTTAATTTTACATTTTAATGATAACCTTAAATACGCCAGGAAAATTAGCATTTCCATAATTTCAGGAGTTTAAGGAGGGTGTGGGAGTGTGTAATAATAGTCAGCTGCGTAGTCAGAAAATGCTCTCTGCCAGCAGCTGTTGCAAACCTCATCTCATAATATGCAAGAAGCATAAATAACTCTCCATAATTCTACATTTTTAATACGTCGAACCCTTTTAGAAACTGTTTGTCTTATGTCCACATGGCTGATTTGTTCTCATACAATTCACATTGACTGGTGCAGGAAAGAAAGTGTATGCAACTTTGATGAAGAAGGATCAGTGTCCATATTTTCCATTTTCATGTCTTTAAAATTTTTTTAAATGTAAAAAGGTGTATGATGTAATGCTTGATTTTGCTGTGGCCTTTGAGCCTTTTTTGTGGAAAAATATTTAATTGACAAAATGGCAAGCACAAGATTCTTCTTTTAAACTCCTACAATTAAAGATGCATATGTGACTATTTTCTAAAATGCACTGTTCGGCACATGGATTGAGGAGTGTTTTGGTTGAATGCACAGCCAAATTGGTATATTGAATATGAAGCTCCTCTGTATATTTTACAGTTTGCTTGATTTATGGTAAGTTCTGGTATCGATGTGCCTTTTTCACTAATTGTGTTCCTGTTTGTTTTGTCTGGTTTTTTTTTTTTTGGTTGGAACTGCAGGCTGTTTTTGAAAATGAATTATTTACTTGTCTATGTCGATCATTTCTCCCTGACTTCTCCCTGATGTTCTAAAAAAATAACTAAAATAAAACTAAAGAAAAAAAAAGATTTTTCAATAGTTTGCTGCCTTTGTTTAAATATAGTATACTTCTTCCATATTGCTTAGTATAAAATCCTCTGTCATTAGTTATTAGCCCACAGTTAAATGAACATATAGCATTCTATATGTCTATGAAGCCTGTGCTGAAATGTGAAGTGTGAAGTGCTTAAGAAAAACTCAAGGATCAAAAAGCACTTGTAGCGTTTATACACAATGACAACGTATCTGCTCTGGATAGCCAAGGATAGAGCTCAGGCCAGTAATTTCTCCCAGTATCTAATGTACAGCCTCTGATTGACTGTTCACTCTGAACAAGATGGATAGTCTAATCTAGAAGTATTCATAACTTTGTGCAAGGATGCTCTTATCAATTATATCATCAGAGGCCATTCAAACGGATCCCTTCTACTGTGAAAAGAGGATATCTCTTTTTATAATACCAAAGAACTATCAAGAATTTATAAACGATTTCATATTGAAGCCTGTGAAAAGGACAAATGTCACAATAACGCATTGAGCGCTTCTTTTTTTTTTCCCTCAGTATGTGAATGTGAATTTTTATTCGGTACACTTTTCCCTGGTGAAAACAGTGACCTAAATTCACAGGAGTGAACTTTGCATTCAAACGCCTCCATGTGCCTGCAGGTTAATACATTCAACATTAAAAAAAGGCTTTTATAGAGTCTCTGTCTAAGTTTTATAAGACAATATATTTAAAATATTCCTCATGTAAATAACTGTACACAACTTTCCTCATCTCTGAGCTCACAGTTGCTTTTATTACCATCACATCAAATTCATCAATATTGGACAAGGATACATTAAATTCCTATTTTTTCTCAACCTATTTAAGTAATTAATAAATCAATCTTTTTTTAGATTGTGTTACATTTTTTTCTTATTTTGCACAGCATGTGTTAAATTATTTTAAAGTCACGTTGTGGCTTTTTTTTGACAAGCCATTAACTTATAATTTTCATATTAATTTTCATTTTTATTTTTTCATGAGTTCAGTTTGAGTCAAGAAGTCAATAAGCCTTTATTGTCATGTCAATCCTATATAGCTGGTGCAGCACATAGTGAAATAAAACAATGTTCCTCCAAGACCATGGCGCTAGATAAAAAATGGAGCACTACATAAAACAACATAAAACCAAGGACTAAGTAAATGAACACAATTTGAAATAGAGTTTGTGTGCAAATTTGTGCAAATAATAGAAGACAGAAGACACTGCAAGACAGTACACTTTATCACTATACAATACAGTATTGTACACAGAACAGTACCAACCAGTATATAGTTCTGTACGGTGCAAGTAAAGATGCTATGGTTGTAAACAATGGATCGTAGCAGATTGTAGCAGCATTAAAATATTCATGTGAAAAAACTGCAGTGTCAGTGCAGAGATGTATAGTTGAATATGAGTGTCTGTGTGTGTATATTGGTGTCAGTCCAGTCTGGGTATTGAGGCGTCTGATGGCTTGGGGGAAGAAATTGTTCCACAGTTTAGTTGGGAGGGCCTGAATGCTTCATTCCTGTTTTCCAGACAGCAAGAGGGTGAAGAGTCTGTATGAGGGGTGTGTGGGGTCATCCACAATGATGATGACTACAATGCTGATGCTGATGGTACATGGATACTATAGGAAAACAGAACTCTACAATTTCATGTTAACTTGAACTAGATAAAGCACAACACAATTTTTGGCATGGTCTAAAGCTTATAGAATCTGTGTGTCATTCATACGTATACTCATGAAATAGACACTACCTAAAACTAGCTACATAAACAGTTAATTGCAAAATGTGAAGTGCTGCTAATGGGCTGTTTTGTGGTTGGTGTTTCAGGGGCTGTTGTTGTGACTGGTCAAATTAACACCAGTATTTTAGCCCAAAACCTGTCTGCCTCTGCCAGGAGGTTTAGACATGGTCAAGTAAAAAAGATGTTCAAATCAACACAGAAATGATTGAAGACAATGCCAATGTAAACTCAATGCCAATCTCTGGATTCAAACCCTGGATTGAAGAACCTGAGAATATAAAGGAGCTTAAAATATTTTGCATGGATAACTGGACAAGTTCCTTTTATGATTTATTCCCTGAGACTTCCAGAAAGGGAACACATTATGGCCTACAAACATGGCTGCCCTGGACTACACTTCCCCAAACACAAGAGATCTGTCACTTTTACAGTCACTGGACTTAGGCAAATAAGGAATAAGGCAAACCTGACACAGACATATAAACACTTTAAAAGAAAAGTGCACACACACTTTAAAAGAAAAATCTCATAGCCACTCCGGTTACAAAGAAGCACTCAGTGCATTTATACATGTTCATGATATCATGTTGTTTTTCTGTTTTTTTGTTATTTAGCTATTTATTTGGAATGTCCTAATCTTTACGTGTTTATTGAATATGATGTTTTCCTCACAATTATATGTTACTACAATGCCTGAGCTCAAAAATCACATATTACACGTTATTGTTTTACAGATTTATTAGGGCCCGATCACCGAATGGTGCGAAGCCCTATTGTTTTTGCTCGGGAGTATTATTTTATTTATTTATTTATTTATTTATTTATTTATTTATTTATTTATTTATTTTTATTATTTTTTTTTTCCCCACACATTGGCCAATTGAGGTCCCTTACCATGCTTGAAAACTCTTAAAATTTGGAACACATGTCAGAGTCGTGCGACACTACACTAGACGACATGTAGGTTTGGGCAAAAGCTGGAATACGGCCGTGGCAGGGGGGCTCTGTAGCGCCCCCTGTAATGCAAAAACAAACATTGGTGCACAGATCGGGCAATTATGTACGCACATGTACGAGAGTTGGTACGCATATAGATCTCATCGACCCGAACAACTTTCGTGCTCTAAACTATGAGCTCCGCCCAACCGGAAGTCGGCCATTTTGGATTGTTTTATAAGTGCATGCGGTGAACTTTTAAATACTCCTCCTAGGGAATTCATGCGATTGACATCAAACGTGGTGAACATGATGCCGAGACATTGCACTTGCGAAGGGATTTTTGATATCTCGAATGGTGCTGCCATGGCGAGGCGACAAAGTTATGGTGAATTCAGAGAAACAGGAAGTGTCTAATATCTAAAGCAAAAAATGTCTTATTGGGATGACACGCGGTGTGTATGTTCGGCCAAGGATTCCGATCGCATCGATGTGCCTATTGTGAATCTCGGACATAGCGCCACCAACAGGCGCCAGGAAGTGTGTCAGTCACAACAGTTGCATGTGGTGAACTTTTAAATACTCCTTATAGGGAATTCATGCGATTGACATCAAACGTGGTGAACATGATGCCGAGACATTGCACTTGCTAAATTGCGAAGGGATTTTTGATATCTCGAACAGTGTTGCCATGGCGAGGCGATTTTTTTGTCAGCTGCATGCGGTAAACTTTTAAATACTCCTCCTAGGGGATTCATGCAATTGAGACCAGACTTGGCCACCATGACGCAGAGATATTGGAGATGCGAAATTGCGAACGGATTTTTGATATCTCAAACACTGTTGCCATGGCATCGTGTCAAAGTTTACTTTTATTTCAGGCATATTTAAGGCTTTTGGCGTGCTTAGATTAACTTGAAATTTGACACATACATCACATTTGTCCGCTGTTAAGTGTGGACAAAAAGGTCAAACAAAGATGTGTCTCTTAAGCGGCTCAATAGCGCCCCCGTTTGTCTAAAATGTGGGGTTTCATTTACCTACAGTCCCCAAATGGGTCAGTAACAACATAAAATAGTCCACTGATAGTCCATTGTTTTCTGGGAGGCACCGTATAGCGATAAACAAACGTGCGAGGGCCCGCCATCGCTGCTTGCAGATATATATTTTTTAACTATTTCCTGAAGTATGCTTAAATTATGGGGTAAACCATAGCTTCAAAAGCTAACCGGAATTTATATAACCATTAAAAATTTTTAAAAGTTTGTTATCTGTATTGGTTACATCTGGCAAAAGAGCAAAGCTGTTTTTCTATATTGCTTCTTTATATATTGATGGCTTAGTGGTTGCTAATCAAAAGGTCAGACGTTTAAGCCACCACTTAAGTAAGGCCACCGTGGCACCGTATTATGACTGACCCTTAGCTAAAACTCTGACTAGCTAAAAATTTAGATATGCTTCACTGTATTGTAATATATACGTGGCAAGAGTTTTCTACTCAATAAATTTTAATAATGTGAACTTTCATACAATATATTTTTGCCCTTATTTCAGGCTGTTATTTGTATTTATATATCTGCAGTAGACCCAAGAAGATGAATTAAGCTCATTTAAATGAGCTCAATGAGGTAAAGTCCCATAAGGCAGATGAGGTCAAGGACAAGGTCATAATATTTACTTCCAGTGAGATGCTGTATATGATAATCTGCTTAAGTCATTGTGATAATGTAATGAAGGCATCGTGTACTCTCACAGCAGGTCAAGACTGATTAGATTATGAAATAAATTATAAAGACATTGAGACCTAGAGGTGCTGTAAATACTGACAAATTAAAGACCATAATATTTTCAAAGCTTATGATAGAAAACAGATAAAGTTTATACAAAAGGGCTTTATATTTTTCTGAAGAATGTTATTGCATAACAATTTTATAAATAATTTAGCATAGACAGAGGCAGCTGTATAATTATAATTAATCTGTTAATACTTTGCAAAACTATGCATGTAAATTGAGTGAAACTGATAATAAATCAGTGACAAAATTGGTTGTAATTTTTTTTTAACAATCTGTGTTTCCGTAATTACGATTTTACGTATATAACAGATTAGACCAGGTGAATTGTTGACAAATTAAGGAAGAACACCACAATGTGAAGTGGAGTATGTTATTTGAGGAGGTTTGAACGCTTCTTTGCTTCTTTTCTAAGCTTTGAAATCACTGCTATACCTAAGTTTTGTAGGTAATAATTGCATTCATTTATGTGGACCAGTATGCTTCAGGATGGTGTGTATTAACTTACAGTGCATTTCTATGACTTCATACTAGTGGAAATGCTCATTATCTATGAGTTATTCCATGAGATCAAATGTCTACACTTATTTCTGTCTCATTCTCCCTCCTGGTGTCCCTGCAAATCATTGTAGCGGCAAAACTAGGACACGACAAACCCCTTCTTAAAGCACCTTGTTATTGCAGACACACGTTTAAAAGTCTCCCTCTAAGATGTCTGAGAAGGGCAAGATTTCCAAAATCAGAGACATTCACCACAAGGGACACCCAAGGGATTGACGAAACACAGACACGTTTGATCAATAAGCAATTTTAAACCTGTGGACTTAGAAATGGAATTAATACTTACTTCATTTTTCCATACTTCCCTTTACCATTTATTACTGATGGAAAAACCTCATATTATGGTTTATGTGAAATCCAGTACTGTGAATACATCAGTTCTAATGAAAACAGTGATGAAAAAATCCTAATTATTTAGAAAACAGCAGCTGGGACCATATGGTGCTTTTCCATGTCTACTCCAGTGCTGTTGAAATCAATGTTGTACAAATCAGTGTGATTATCTCACACCTCCTTTGCCTCGGGTCTTAATTTGCAAGGGATATTTAGTTCAAGCAAAACATTATCACACATCGATTTTCATACTTTGTGTGAGATTTTAACTTACTGCACTTCAGCGAGTCTGCAATTATGCATTTGCAGCTTCAGCCTGTAAGACTCCAGCCAGTGTGTTCAAGATAATGATGCAGTTCAACCAAAAACGTTTGGATAAAAAAAAAGGATCTTTCTAATCGTGATATTTTGTTCATTTGTCCTCATTAATTATACACAACACCTTTCATGCTAGGCTTTGTCTATTATGAGCTTTAAATAAACCCTAAATGCCTACTGTTAATTTAATAAGCTGTTATTTTAATGAGCTAACATTTAACATTTGTTCTGTACTGTTAATACATTTGGGTTTATATATAATTGCTGTTACTATTTATTTATTTGGCAGCAGCACAAAGCATAGACCTATGTAGATGCATGAAGATGCATGTAAAGAACTTCAGTTAATGTTCACATTAAACATCAGGATGATGGACAAATGTGATCTCTGTGATTTGATTGTTGGTGTTAGATGAGCTGGTTTGAGTAATTCAGAAACATTAACAAAGAGTGCTCCAAAAACAAGAAATCTACAGTGAGCTGCAGTTTTGTGGACAAAAATGCTTTTTTGATCAGAGAGGTCATAGGGGAAACTCCAAACTGGTTCAAGCTGACATAAAAGCTACAGTAACTCAAATAACCATTCATTACAACCATAGTGAATAGAAAGCCATCACAGAATGCCCAACACATGAAATTTTGAGGTGGATGGTCTGCAAGAGCAGAAGACCACCTACAGTAGGGTCCCACTGCTGTCAGCCAACCACAGGAATGTAGAAGCTACAGTGGACACAGGTTCACTGGACCTCAGAGGTTTGGGGAGATTGGAAAAATGCCATCTGGTCTGATGAACCTCGATTTCTGCTGTGAGATGCAAAGATGCTAGGATCAGAATTTAGCTCCAACAGCATGAATTCATGAACCCAACCTGCTTTGTGTGAACAGTTCAGGGTACTAATGGTATGGGAAGTGTGGAACAAAATTTCAAAGGAATGTTTTCAGCACCTTCAACAAAAATCTGAGACTGTTCTGAGAGCAAAGAAGGGTCCTACCTAGCATCAATATGTTGTTTCTAATAGTAGCAAGTGAGTGTATTCTGAAATATTAAATCATGTATTAGATATATTCATAAACAGCTTTCAGTTTTGGAAAAGTAATTGTGTAAACTGTGTTATATGAGCAGATCTTCAGTGATATTGTGCCAATCTCATGAACTACTAAAGTGCATTGACTTTACTAAAGATTGGTGAAATGAAGAGGGGAAGTCGATAAGGTCTAGTTAAAAGAATTGGAATGCAGACTTTACAGGATTTTAAATCCATACTGATCGTCAAATGAGTAGCAGATTGCAGGATGGTAACAGTCATCACACTATATGATGCATAAACAATCTGACAAACATATGAATCACAAAGAAGCAGAAACTGAGAACTGCAAACAGGAAAGTCATTGAAGTTTACAGTGCACTTCAATCATGCACAGACTACAGTATGGGCTGCACATTACTGTGGCGTTATGTGAACATTACACAAGAGAAAAGGCCATTAATATGTAATCATATCCACAGAAAGCCATTTTGAATCCATAAAACGTTGGAAAATCAACATAATGGCCCTTATTCATCAAAGCTGCATAGAAACAATCACAGATTAAAGCACATAGAATGGTGTATGAAAAAATCTCGGTCTCTGTTTCATGTTTTCAAGTGGTCTTTGACAAGAAAGCAAATACAACAGGTAGACAAATAAAGATATTTTTGGTATTGACTAATGGACTAATGGCCAAATAAATGATGTAAAAGCTACAAAGAAATGAAAAAATGTAAAGAATATCAGAAAAGAAAATGTTTTTTGCCTTTGTGATTCCTTGCAAGTCAAAAAACAGGCAGAAAATACAAACCCTGTTTAAATTCTGTTTAAACCATGTGACCCATTTACAGATTTTATAATTATTATTATTTTAGGTTTTAAATAGTTTAGATTATGGCATTTTTGTGTTGATGTGAAATTATGTAATAAACATAAAATTGTGAAATATGTCACTTTTACTAACTCAGACGTGTAGTTGGTCTGCTGATTTGTGTTAGTTAACAGTTTTAAGAGTTAACAAATTCAAGAGTTTTCCAGGTTGTTAGAATGCTACTGAAAGTGACATGCACTTTGATAGCTCAGGTATGCCAAAGATTATTTTGCTGAATAAGAAAACTGTCAGTGGAATTTGCATACCCTCGTTTTACAGATTTGACCGTATGCAACTTTAATGAATAAGGCCCAGTGTATATATTTAGGAATAAGATCAGCTAACACTGAAGTAATAGGGAAGATAGAAAATTGACCTTGGCCTTATTGTACACAACACTAAAATAAATGATCTCCCAAGGGCATTATTACTGAAAAAAAAAAACCTTTTCTGACATGATGTCAACTTTATTTTATGCAAGATGGGTGTTCATACAGATGGTACACAGTATTAATTTAGAGCACATTGTGGGATGTCAGAGACCTTGAGCAACCTTCCTTCAAATTATGATTCTTTCTAAAGAAGCAAGAAGAAACAAAATGATAAATTTGCATGCTGCAACTGGAGTGTAAAGTTCTGAATGGTTAAGGTTATAGTGTGGGACAGGAATTTTATTAATCTTTATTTATACTGCACCCGTTCATTTTGGAATTAAAAGTGAAAGGAATATTAATGGAATAATCCAAATGTTCATACTAAAGCATATCAGTGCAGAGGAGCTAAAAGTCTAATCTCGTTGAAGCATAGCCATAAGCACTGTGATTTTCTTTTATTTTGTTACATTGTTAGAAATGACAACCAACTATTATAATTATTATATTCATTCTTGAGTTTATATATATATATATATATATATATATATATATATATATATATATATATATATATATATATATATATATATATAGTTTTTTTCTGTTTGTTACTTTATTTAAATTGTTTTCATTTAAATTGTTTGAATTTAAATTGTTTACTCCAAAACTCAGCACAAAACAAACTCAATAAGAAGAGGACAATAAATAATGTGCCATGACCTAATGTGTTCTGGCAGTGCAAAGTGCCAGAAGTTGTTCTAGGCATCTAATAACTAAAAAACTTCTTTTTATTTTTTTAACTTAATTTTTTTTTCTTCTTTTAACTTACTTCTTCTTTAAATTACATTAAAACATAAGTAAAAATAGATCATAACCACAATGTCTTCAGTTGTATGGCCTAAAGCAGTAAAATGAGCAATCTTATCCATAATGTGTTATGCCTGATTCCCACTCTTAATCGGCTGATTTTGGCCTTTATATAAATCTTGGGTTTGTGTCCTGCCAGTTTTGAGCAAAACTCTACACCATAAAAAATCTTTTTCATAGTTTTTTTTTAAAAGCAGTTGGACCACAAAAACAAGGGTTGAATTGACATACAAGTTTTAATGAGTCTGGTGTATTCACTACACTTTAATTCCAATATCCTTAATGATATCAACTTTTTTTCTATTCAACAATCAATCAAATAAACAAACAAAAGTCTTTTATACTACTAATTACAAATTTCAGCAATCTGTGATGTAAAGACAATTCCAGAGAACTATTTAAAAAAAAAGTACTTCTAGGAACAGTTGATATTTTCACTACTAAAGTAACATGATTTATGTCAATTTCTCCTTTTCCAACAGTGCAGCAAGATTTGATAGATTAAAAATTATTTTGTTTACATTAATGAAATGAAGTATAACTTTTACTAAGTTTATTATACAAATATTTAACTAAGTACACACTACACAATTTAAAGGGCATCAACATGATCGCCTCATCATTGGACCGTTAATCCTTTTCACAGTACACTTTAATTGACTTAATCTAATGAATTATTATCTAATGACAGTATCTAATGAATTATTTTGTCTTTTAGTGTGAGATGTTTTTCCCTGTGTCGGATAACCTTGAACAATTTTAGTGGTTGAAATTCAAATTTTAGATGCTTATGAACAATGTTTGATATCACCATTTATTTAGACAGAAACATTAATGTGAAAAAAAACTTTTTTATTTTGTTTTTTGGAACTTATATGAAAATATACTTATATATTCATATAAATGGGTGTCCAAGTATGTCTACTTTTATATAAGCCACTAAGCACCACTGTGGCATGTGACATGACAAAGAAATTCAATGCTGAACATGGGCACAACATTCATTCATTCATTCATTCATTCATCTTCTACCGCTTATCCGAACTTCTCGGGTCACGGGGAGCCTGTGCCAGGCGTCATCAGGCATCAAGGCAGGAAACACCCTGGACGGAGTGCCAACCCATCGCAGGGCACACACACACACTCATTCACTCACGCAATCACACACTACGGACAATTTTCCAGAGATGCCAATCAACCTACCATGCATGTCTTTGGACCGGGGGAGGAAACCGGAGTACCCGGAGGAAACCCCCGAGGCATGGGGAGAACATGCAAACTCCACACACACAAGGTGGAGGCGGGATTGAACCCCCAACCCTGGAGGTGTGAGGCAAACGTGCTAACCACTAAGCCACCATGGGCACAACATCATTTGAGAATTTGTTTTAATTCAATTGTATAGCACTTTAAACAATGGACATTCCTTATACAAAAATTTATATTATAGAAAAGTTCAAGATTGATATTATATATATTTATATGTGTTTGTATTTATCCCCAATGAGCAAGTCTGAGATGACTGAGGCGTTTGTGGTAAGAAAAAACTCGCTTGGATGGAAGAGGAAGAAACCATGAGAGGAACAAGACTCAAAATGGAACCCATCTTCATTTGGGTGACAGTGGAGTTGTAAGATATAAAAAGCTATAAAGGAGAGTTTTATAATAAATAATGTCCTTTATGTAGTCATATATTTGTGTTTCACAGAAGAGCCTACTTACAAATCTGGGATGAATTTAGCTGGATAAAGAAACATCTCTCCTCATGCAAGTGATGCATAGGGTCTGCTCTTACTTAAGGAGCAGAAATCAAACCTGCTAATTGGTATTTAATGGACAAGAGATGAGTTTTATTGACCTGTGTAGCACACATGGAGGCTAAAGGAAATCCCACTGGATTCTTCTAAAGCACACTTTAGCTCAAGCTGACTTGGCTGAGCAGGGGATTGATCTGTGGGATGAGGAGGAGGAGATTGATCTATGGCTGAGGAGGACGTGCCAAGTGCTTAAAAGAAGAAGTCGCTCTCATGCATTTATAATTTGAACTAAATTGTAGATTCTTCAACACATCCCACACTCTGTATTAAACTGTTTTCTATTTTAAATGAGGCAAAATGGAGTTTAAGACACTGAGCATATCAGAGTAAGACTGCGGTGAAGTTCACAAGGGCTGAATCCTCCACCTCTGCACTAGATTCCCCTATGTTTGTGGTTTATTCTGTATCGATCTGCACTGTGGGGAAGCCACTTGGCCTTCAGGCACTGGTTCTGTCATTATTCTTTTTAACTCTGGTTTAGGTTCACTCTGGGGCGTCAGACGAGGTTATGAAAGGTGTAGATGTATCTCTGTGGGCAGCTAATATCATGGGACTTTATGAGAAGAAAAGTGGAAGACACATAATACCAAATGGTTCCTGTATAAATCTGGTACACTAGTCAGAATAAACCAGTCATCTCATTAATCAAGCACAGAAAAATGCCAAGAGTTTGTCTTTTTTTTTCCTCCTTAAATCCTGCAGAAGGGGCCAAAGATTGTGTGATATTTCTCATTTTTATACAATATTGTTAAAAATAGAGCCAAATAATTCTTTAGCAAACATTGTTGGTATGCACAAACTAAAATAAGTGCATGAGTGGAATTAAAAAGAAGTCCTTCTAAAATCACAAAGTGTGGATGAGGAACCGAGAGTCAGAATTTAAACACCATGCCGGCATTTTTACTACAAAACACCACACTGGTATTATTTTCAGTGTTTTGGGAAAAAACATGGCACACGTTGGGTTTAAATCTAAATATAGATTTTGTTTGAATGTCTTAATTAACTGGGCTTGAGGAAGTGATATTTTATAGTTGCTATAACATATAGAGAACTAGTCTCAGCCTTAGATGTCATGCACATGAACCGTTAGCTGGATTTCTGATGCATATGGCACACAAAATTGGAAACGCTTCAGGAGTTTTGAAGTTGTCATCTGATTAGTTGGATTCTCCATGATTTCTGGGAGAAGTGTGTCATGTTTTTTTAATGGGCCTCCTGGAAACAAAGCTGTTGTGATGCTCTACTTTTCTCCTGTGAGGTTTATAACTGTGACAAGGAGCGCTCAAGAGGATCAGCTAAACTCTGGAATTTCTGAAGGATGTCAAGCGCATGGTATAGACTCATTCATTTGCATGCCTTTTTAAAATGACCTATGGTTGCACACCGGTTTGTTTTTGTATTGACATTGATTCACTTACATTTTCACAACCCTAAGCATGATGCTGAACTAAACAAACTGTGACTGGTTGCTTTACATGTCAGGCACTGTTGGGTATTCAGTACAATCTGCTTCAGAAGGTCTGGACTCAATCATAGCTATGTAAGACTAAACAAAAATTAACTTGTCTAAGTCATTAAATGTAGCTATAAATTGTTAAAAGCCAAATGTTTGTTAGTTATAATTGGTATAAAAAAATTTAAATAGCACACTTTAGCCAGATGGGGTAATAATCAGGGTGTTATGCCCCCATTGTGAATTTGTGCATAACAGCATTCAAATTCAAATACAAATTTTATTAGTCACACACAATACAACATGCAGTGAAATGCTTTTGTTGAATGTCTGTATTACTACAGAAAATGGGCTTTAAAATGTAAATAAAATAAAAGACAATAAAATAAAGAAAAATAAAATGCGATAAAAGGAGATAAAATGGAATTATTTTTGTATAGAATTACATACAATGAAATAATTTGAAATGGAATTAGCTGCATGTTTGACTAAAGAAAAATAAATAGACAAAATATAAAAAATGCATTGTATGAATAGATATGATGACTGATAATATATTTGAATGAATTATACATAAAGTGCATATGTGTAAGTTGTGTGCATTTTTTAGTGCATAAAAATGCAAAGAATGCTGTTCAAATTGTCAGCTGAAATAGTATGGTATCCTAGTGGTTAAGGCATTGGACTACTGACCGGAAGGTCATGAGTTTGAATCCCAGGTCCACCAAGCTGCCACTGCTGGCCCCCTGAGCAAGGCCCTTAACCCTCAATTGCTCAGTTGTACAAACACACACACACACTACAGACAATTTAGAGATACCAATCAGCCTACAACGCATGTGTTTGAACTGGGGAGGAAACTGGTGTACCCAGAGGAAACCTTAAAGGCACAGGAGAACATGAATATTGTAATTTAGGGCTAAATTAATTAATTACTTTAAAACTATGTTGCATGGTGAAGCCATTATTTTTTTATAGATACATATAGAAAACATTTATGATTTTTGGAACTTAGTCCTATATTTTGGTACATAGCCATGTAACCTCTAAGTTCCACTAAATTGAGTGGGTGTGTGGGAGCTGGGGTCAGTTTGATTGGACCAACGAAAGTAGTTGAGCTGGCGCTAATTAGAAAGAAAGGCAGGCTGATTAGGCTCCTGAATTACATCAATGACCTTTGGGATGTGCTTTGCCGATACATTAGCTGTGGACGCACATCAGCCAAACAGGAGCCTGAAGAAATCTAATGAACAACATTCTCATTATTTCTTTCACTCAAAACAGCTAGTATGTGTATATGGTAGAGGGCATTTAACTGACGCAGCACTTGAGTTAGAGTCTGACCTCTTCTAAAAAACTCAACTTTCAACAATCCCATTTTGTGTGATCGTCTGTGATGAAATAGTGCTTTCATTAATGTTTCATGGTCACACAAGCTCTGTCTTCCTCTGTTCTTATATGTCTAACGCAACCTGCAGGAATTCAAATATCTTTTCCAGAGTCTTTTGTTCTACACCAACCTACATACCTAAAATAAATCCCTGAACCTGTTAAATAATTAATAATTATTGGAGTAAGCAGAATGCATTCATTTACTTTTCATAAGCTTTTTAGGTACCATTACCACTAATTTTGGAGCAGACTGTAGAAACAGCTTCAACGGAATTCTGATAGTATTGTTTTGAACAGAATTCTTAATTGAAGTTTATAGGGAAATTAAAATCTTGTTGGTTCAGCTCTTAATCAGTAGGCCAAGATTCAACCAAAGGGAACTGATAAGTGTGTAAACCGAAAACTGTCTTAGAACAAGGCAAAACCAAAGTCAGACACGAGACAAAAACAAGGTCAGCCTACCAGTTAAGGTTGCATAATTATGTTACACATAAAGTTTCAAAATTAAATCATGTTTATTTTTATCCGATTTTAATAAACCCTTAATTGAAGTGTCTCTACAGCACAAACACAGCAGGCCCACTGAGGTTTACATTTACATTAGTTTATTAGGAGGTGTCGGAGTGACTATTAATATAACCCCCCACCATCCCCCCCCCCAACACACACAAGAACTTTATTAATTCAATTATGCTCTGTATCATCACGCGGTTCCTTGTTGTCCTTGTTATTACTGCAAACATTATCATATTCAGGTTAAGATATCCATATTCAAGCAAGTTCCTAACTTCATTTAACTTTCTATCAGAGCATGATTTACTGATGCTTTACTGACACGAGTAAGAACTTAAAACGTAGGTTTACTTGCTGATCCAAGAACCATTTTCAACTGCTCTTACCTAACCGGGCGTCAAAGATCCACAGTGCTGTAAATAAATCATGCACATCTATTTCAGTCTGCTGGCTCGTTCTTTTATTGATGGCAGTCATTGATTGGTGCTGCTAAAGTGCACATGCTTAAACTACCATCCATAAAATTAAGGTTTAATTGCTGTTAAGGGATGAAGGAATAACATTATGAAATAACTGGCTTATGAAGATTGAAGAAAATTGTCTGTTGACCACAGCGTTTGTAAGCAGTGTACCTGATGAGTGACATAACATGGTCAAAAGGCTAAACACTCACAAATTAATATAGTTACTAATTTAAATATGAGTCATTTTAAATTTCAGTGCGATGCATGTGTTGCAATTGTTTGGGAAGGAAAAACTAATAGATACAAAATGATGTATGAGTTTTAGAAAACCAGTGACTTTGACATGATGAATGTGACATTTAAAATAAATTCTGGTACATTTGCTTGAATGATTAGAAGAAATGAAGGAACCATCAATTAGAGATAAGCTGCTCATAGCTTTATTATGAAATTCTTTTTTTTCAGTTGAATTTTTTACAGATTTTTTTGTCAATGGGCTACATTCAGAGTTGGCGACTTAACTCTATAAATTATGTTCAAAAGTCATGGCAGTATTGATTTGGATTGGCTTCTGAGTGGCACAACAAAAAAATCTTCAAGGCGAAGACTGCACGTTTGAATCCTGCGGTTGCCACCGTCGTCCGTAGCTGGGAGTCCAAGAAAGCAAAATTGGCTGCAATTTCTGGGTGGGAGGTGCAGCATACTGTCTCTCCTCTATCAGTCACTGCAACACTAACCATTCATGGGTGTCTTCCTCTGAGGGTGTTAGAATTAGAATTGAAAAAGGTGCTGTTGAATTTGTCATAGTGCTGTTGAATTTTCACATAATTTACATTGTCCATCACCTGATAACAGTCATACCATAACAGGCAAATCACAAGTTTATATCAACAATATTCTAATACGTTATGATTCATATAGTTTGCTAAGGTTATATACTGTAGTAGATATTTAAACCTATATTTAAACATATTTGCTAATGCTATGTACAAATGAAAAGCCTAAACACTTTGAATATACATGTTCAGTTGAAAAATTATAATTATATGGCAAATTAATATAGATCATTTTGGGGTATTGTGTTATTGGGAAATAATTAACTCTGCTTTACCTCATCGACACACAACATCATACCAGTCATGTCTATAGATTTTATATTGTCCTCAGTTGTAATTCAGGGTTACAGATAAATGTTGGAAAGTGGCACTGGACTTACTACTGCTTGTTCGAATCGTATCCTGCTGAGAAATACAAGCTGAGAGCTGCACATATGTATATCACCCACAAATTTGTCCCAGCAGCACCCAAGTCTGAATATTAAGTCTGAGATCTGAAAACCAGCATTACTTTCTAGTGCCGTAGTGCCATAGTGTTTCGACCTTGCCTGTTTTCGGGATCTGGATTTGTTTGTTTCACAAATTATATCCTCTGTTTCCAAACTGTTGGTTTTCTAATTATGACCTGCTTTCCTGTCTTATTTATTAAACCACTCTGCATATGGATTCTGCTCCTGCCAATCATTCATTACAGTACTTATATCAGCCCTGAATACAGCCCATTTTCTTCATAACTGTCATTTAAAACTTGGGTACACATCCCATCTCTATATCACAAACATCCATTCAAGAGAGGAAAAAAAAAATCAATGTGAAAGCCTTTGAGATTGATATTCACCGTCTAAAAGCAGCTGCGGCGTGACAATTGGGAGAATAATACATTTCTTAAAGCAATCAAAATCTAATCTGACAGCAATCTGTTTCCAAAGTGCATCTGCAATGAATCATGCATGAAAACACTAACAACAGATAGAGCTGGCATGAGCATAGTGATAGTGCATTCACATCATTTTAAATTAGAGTTGTGTCATCTTAAGTAAGCCGCAGTGGTCAAAGTGACAAGACATATTTCCTTGATGAGAAATTAATGTTCAGATTAATTTTCCTCCATAACCCTTAAGGATAATGATGTTACTCCTCTATCCAGTATTCCATATTATTTTCTGATTCAGCCAAGCAGCACGTTTAAACCTCTTTCTATACCCACCTGAAAATAAAATGTAAAGCAAAAAACCAATTCCACTTAAAGACAAACATTACAGCTAGTAAGCACTTTAGATAGTGATGAATGTTCAGCATAGGTGCCTTAAGAAAGTACACGTAACACCCACATCAAAAATCTGACATATTCCCATATATAATAACAATTTTGACTATAGGGGCATCATTGAATATTCATGTCAGAAAATGCTTCTAAAGACTCTTTTATTTTGTTAAGCCCAGTGCTGCTTCACAGATCCAAGGTTCCTGGTTCAAAACTAGTTAATGTCTGTACCTGCATGAATTTCATCTAGGTTCACTAGTTTGGAGAACATGAGGATAGGCTGAATAGTTACACTAAAATAGCTTTCAGATGTGCGTTTGTTGCCCTGTAATAGACCGATGTTCCATCCAGCATGTATTCATGCCTCACAAATTATGTTCCTTGGTTATTCTTCAAATTCAGTTTGACCCTGAGTACCATTAAACAGTTACTAATGCATGAACTTCCATAGCAGCACAGCAAGTTTCACCTGCTAAGTTTCTGGAACCAAAAAACCCCACAAATAATATTTTCAAGTGTTTTCCACTTCTGGTGTGCAAAAACCTTTTTCATAGTGCTTCGCTTGTCCACTTCACGCTACCAGCAGTCAGTCCAACTCCTTCCTCTGTAGATTGCTGAGTCACATTGCTAATAAATGAATTCAGGTAATTTTGCTCCTAGTAGTAACTTGTAGTACAATAGACTTGGGAAAAAAACAAAACACTTCAAAAAAGTGATAACATAAATAATATTATCAGAAAGCTATCCTTACATTAAGCATTATCTCTAAAAGTCTCTCTTGTGATCATTCCAATATTCCATTATTCCAACATCACAAGAAAATTTAAATGAAAATTAAGTGGCACAATCTGTATAATGGGGGGGCACGGTGGCTTAGTGGTTAGCACGCTCGCCTCACACCTCCAGGGTCGGGGTTCGATTCCCGCCTCCACCTTGTGTGTGTGGAGTTTGCATGTTCTCCCCGTGCCTCGGGGGTTTCCTCCGGGTGCTCCGGTTTCCTCCCCCGGTCCAAAGACATGCATGGTAGGTTGATTGGCATCTCTGGAAAATTGTCCCTAGTGTGTGATTGTGTGAGTGAATGAGAGTGTGTGTGTACCCTGCGATGGGTTGGCACTCCGTCCAGGGTGTATCCTGCCTTGATGCCCGATGACGCCTGAGATAGGCACAGGCTCCCCGTGACCTGAGGTAGTTCGGATAAGCGGTAGAAGATGAATGAATGAATGAATCTGTATAATGTTGCAATGAGCGCTGGCCTAAAAGAACACACATGCAATAAATGCATGTGGGTAATTTCACTTTTGGTTTGAAAGTGGCCCAGCTGTTAACATATGATCCTATCAAGGCTGAACTGTTCCTATTTCTGTCAGATTTACATGCGTTCATTGCTGTCATTTTATGGTAATACGTGAGCCAGATAAAGTGTCGGTCATCACTGGTCTTTTCCTCATTTGCGATCGGGATTAATTCCGCTGTGTTTTGGTCACATTTGAGAAAGACATGGTCATTTACTATGTGCACATCATAATCATAATCATAATCATTTAAATTACATTTTTATTGTAATTGATCTAATGCAGTAGATAGTTCAGTAATACATGTATAACGTGTGTAATACATGCAAAAAATAATAGAACACAAAGTTTCCAGAAAAGCCTCAGGTTTCAGATGGACATGATTCATTAGCTGTGCAAGTAAAGCACTTCTGAGCAAAAAGGCACAGCTGATGAAGGTCATCCATCTGAAACATTCTGTTGCTCGGTAAACTTTGTGTTCTGCTCTGCAGGTTTTACCTCATCCATCTTATCTATTAGAGTAAAAATCTTTTTCAGCATCCCTGAGTCACTTGGGTCTGTACATCTAGTCTATTCTATTGTTTCATTCATTTGACCTCAAATGATGTGCATCTTGATCATCCTGATACTACACACCTTGCCCAATTTACACAGAGCTAATAATCATTGCTAATTTGTGCTATTTTATACCCAGATCTACGGTAATATTAAATACACCTGCCTTATATTATCTAGTTTCCTTTTGTGCCACCAAAACAGATCTTTCTTGTAAAGGCATAGACTCCACAAGACCTCTATAGGTTTGCTGTGGTATCTGGCAACAAAACGATGGCAGCAGACCTTTAAAGTGTGTAATTTGCAATATGGGGCCTCAATGGGTCAGGCTTGTTTGTTTAGTACATACTCGATTGGTTCTTAATTTGATTTATATCTGTGGAATTTGAATGTAACACCTTGAACCTTTTGTTGTGTCCTTCAAAACATTCCTGAACAATTTTTGCAGGGCTATCTCATGTAATTTTGTGCTTAAAGAGGTGATTGAGGAATAGCGTTGCCATGAAGGAGTGTACTTGGTCTGGAACAATGTTTATTGTGCATGGTGGTGCATGTTGAAGTAACATCTACATGAATGTCCGGACCCAAGGTTTCCCAGTAAAACATTGCCCAGAACACCTTCTTTCCCTAATACTGTGTCTAATCCTATCTGGAAAGGGCTGGTGGGTGTACAGTTTCTTTCCATTCAAACACACTTTAATCCAATTCTGATTAAACCGGTGGAATCAGTTGTGGCTTCTTCTTGATTAGAATGAAAGTCTGCACCTCCACCAGCACTGTGGATAAGATTGGACACCCCTGCCATAGTGCATCCTGGTGCTCCGTTGCGTACGTATTCGGCCATCCATGTGATGTAAAATAAGACTTTTTTTTTTTTACAGCAATCTGCGGTACAGAAGCCCTTCATTGGGAGGCTAGCCTTCTCCCTGCAAGTATCAATGAGACTTAGCAGCCCATGTCACCAGTTTACTAATTGTCCATCCTTGTACCGATTTTTGTAGGTACAAATCGCTGCAGAGGAGAGAGACCCCACAAGACCTGCCTTTTTCATATGTTCTGACCTATCTAAAAATCACAGGTTGGCCCTTGACAAAGTTGCTCAGATTCTCCCCATTTTTCCTTCTTCCAAAAGATTAACTTTGAGAACTGACTAAACTCTTTCTGCCTTATATATATATATATATGCCACTGTAACAAGATAATCAATGTTATTTACTTCACCTGTCAGGGGTTTTATGTTGTTGTTAATTGATGTAATATGTTGTAAATCAAAAAACCCAACAACATTCTTTTCAAATCCCACCACATATTTCATCATAGCTTACTCTAGTCTACTGTTTTAGGATCAATTTGTCTAGGACGATGCTTCTTGTATATATTTTTTTTTTATAGATTCCTTCTTGTGAATTGCAAAGGTTTAGTTCAAGACTCGTTCAGACATTCAGTCAGTTCTCCCAGCTGATGACATGCCCCTGTAAATCTATTTGCTCATGCAATTACACTGAGAGTCCATGAGTAATGAACCAATATCGGCCCACATTTACCATTTCATCCATGCCACATACTGCAAGAACAGGATGTTAGCTGTACCTCAGTCATGGTTTAGAAAAAACTAAAAAAGCACTAGATTTTGCATTTGTGCTACAGATTCCAGATACAAATAGGATTTGTCAATACTTAAATTTGTTCTATTCCTATAACTGCTATATACTGCATGCCTAAATGCATTCAAACTACAGTACATTTGGCATGGATTCCTTTGCTAATTACAAATCAGTCAGTCAATCCCAGGTTCTCCAGTCCAGATTCTAATGTAAAAATTTACTAACAGGTGGCTTGCCAAAGTAATAAACACAATCACTGTTTTCATAATGATTAAAATTTCTGTTACATCCTAAACAACATGTGAACTGGCTTATTTTGGTGCTGTTATTCATGCTATTTTTGCTGCATGCTCTAGTTATGCTAGTTTGCTGTTCAGCATTGAAAATGAATGATCTCATCTATCTTCCGTTTTCAGCTGGCCGTCCTGGTAATGAAGGCCCAAGGTGGTGTGTGTTTGGCCTCCCGATCTGTTCTCATTTGGGTGGCATTTTATTCTGTAAAAGATGTATTTCCCTTCAGTGCCATCCAAGTATCAAATGACAAGTGTGAAGAAAATGAGGACAAATATTTAGCAACAAAAAGAGAGACTGAGGAAAAAAAACCACTGTTTACATGAAAAAAAAACCTCTACCACCAATTTGGTAACACATGGCTACACTCAGCCTGATTCATTCCTTCTGGTAATTTTCTTGCTTTCCTCAGAAGCAGCTATGAAAATACACTTATTTGATAGGTGTTTTATCATAGCATGCTGCTTTTTCACCATTACACTACAAATATGCGCTGAAAAATGAGCAGGATGGATGACTATACATCTAATGCTGATGAATCAAGAATGTACAATAAAGTCACTGCTTAAATTAATCATTTTATTCCATTTTTGACATTGCTTTTCCAACCTACTGCCTGCTTTCTTTGGCTTCTACTATATAGCGCTGCCTTACTCAAGCCACCTAGACTTATTTTTACACCAATTTCTGTCTAATTATTCTACATTTATTTAGTTACTATAAACCCAGCCTTTAAATGTGGATGTCACATTTAACTTTGTGTATACTGTATGGGCAAAAATCCTGAAGAGAACAAAAAAAAGTATATATTGGGTAAGATATTGCAATGCATTGAACACCCGATTTATTCTTCAATAGAATATATAACCAAGATGTTGCTAGTGTTTTTAGTACTTATGGTGCCTTGCATTTGTGATACTTTATTTTATTTACTTGTTACTAGTTCTTAACAAGCATTAGCTCCTAACGATGTAGCCAGGACCACCATTTTCGATTCCAAAATATGAGGACAGAATCAAGACTGATTCATAAGAGAATAAAGTCAAGTTCAAGGGTAAATCAAAGCGATTTACATCGCATTACTTCTTCTCAAGTATTCATGCATGCCAATATAAAAGATTTAAACTTTTGATTGAGACCAAGGCCATATTTATTGAGATTGCTCCAGACAGAGACAAGTCCAAGTACAAATACTACAAAAATCCTTGTAAATACAAAAAATGTCGAAAACTAATCTCAAGTCCTGAAATCCTAGAATGGATCTATGACATGTTAAACTTGTCTGATATCTTGTTTCAGCTCACCACCACTGTAAACTATGATGTTTCACAAATAGTGCACCATTTAATGCATATTCTACCCCATTTACTATTTTTGTGTTCAATAAACCCTTAAAACACCTCAGGCAGCTTAGGCTGCATCAATGTACACCGCACAGCAGTCAGCTAGAAATAATTCCACTTCAAATCGGCTAAAACTTATTATACAGGATGGGTTTGTTAGAGCAACGTGGAAAATCAATGAAGAGAGAGATTTTAATGATATCTTTAATGATTTCAAAGATATTTTATGTTTTAAATATTAAATTTTATTTGAATAATAGTGTTCAAACTTGCATCAACAAAAAAAGGGATCATAATACAAATACAGATAGAATATTATTCATTTTAATCATTTTCATTTGTATTAGAAAGCCTGCCACGCACGGTAACCGATTAAAACACTTGAGGTTAATAAATTAATTAATAATACATTACAAAAGACTCATGATCATCAGTTGATCGGTTGCTGCTCAGGCTATGAGGGGGTTTTACATGATTAGATTTAAATATATCTGGATGATCCTGTACAACTTTTCTTTTTCAGTCAACTTCAAATGAAAACAAATAAAAGATTAAGAGACATGACAGAACTTTTTTTTTTTCTTTTTTCAAAATGCTCAGCTTTTCACCAGTGAGCCCTTGATGACTTGGTCTGCGTTTATGTTGCAAGCAGACTGCAGGGCTAAAGGTGCCATTTAATATAAAGAGACAGGGATATATCCTCTTGTGTATGGCTCCCCTGAGCTACAACACTTTACAGCTAGAGTTAACTTGTGATAGAAAAGTTTTCCCTGGCAGAATCTAGATGCTGAACATTACATATCTGAGGCTGTAGACAATATCTCGACGGTAACTCCAGAGACATTTTTATCAGTAGTATTGATTCTTGTGAAGCCTCAAGGCCAAAGCCAGCCTTTATTTCTCTTTATTTATTGATTTTATTTGTTATATTTGTAGATTTGGGGGCACGGTGGCTTAGTGGTTAGCACGTTTGCCTCACACCTCCAGGGTTGGGGGTTCGATTCCCGCCTCCGCCTTGTGTGTGTGGAGTTAGCATGTTCTCCCCGTGACTCGGGGGTTTCCTCCGGGTACTCCGGTTTCCTCCCCCGGTCCAAAGACATGCATGGTAGGTTGATTGGCATCTCTGGAAAATTGTCCGTAGTGTGTGATTGCGTGAGTGAATGAGTGTGTGTGTGCCCTGCGATGGGTTGGCACTCCGTCCAGGGTGTATCCTGCCTTGATGCCCGATGACGCCTGAGATAGGCACAGGCTCACCATGACCCGAGGTAGTTCGGATAAGCGGTAGAAAATGAATGAATGAATGAATGAATGAATGAATGAATATTTGTAGATTTATTTCTCAAAAACCTCTGTGGGTTTAGATTCTCTTTAGTATTCCCTTACACATTTGTAAAAAAAATCACAAAATCTCAGGTGTGTTAAAAAGTCAGGTATTGTGTTAGTGGCCATAACCTTAAACATTCAGTATAATACCTCTTGTGTTAAATGAAATCAAGGAGTAAAGCCACACCTCTTGGCGCTCTAGTGTTTTTCTGATGTTTTTGTAATAGTTATTATTGTAGTTGTGGTAATAAATTCTATAATAAAGTATGTAAGATTTCCATATCTGGTTATGTTTGCATGTATAATAATAATAATAATAATAATAATAATAATAATAATAATATAAACAGATTAGCAGAATGCATTTGCTAAGTAAATTAAATTTTAGCAATTAAAGCAGCTTTAACTAAATAGATGTAAGTTTATAGCCTTACTGGGAATGATAGTGGCAAAAAAACCCTCTATGAGACAACATGAGGAAGAAATATTGAAGGAACCAGACTCACAAAGGAACTCATCTTATTCTAGATGACAGTAGAAGTACGATTACATCATCCACAAAGAATTAATGACTTGCACCTTGAAAGTTTGTTTTTTTTCCACACAGAGAACATCAGAGGACACCACATCTTAATCAATACAACGCAAGCAAAATTATTAATACATTTTTCAATTTGATAAAATATTGAATTAAAAATGTGGATTAAACATATAAACTAAATATTCTGCATACATGTATACACAAGAAATGGCATTATAAAAACAAAAAATGTAACAAATCGTATGTGCTGGATCACATGTTATTTTTTGTAAACTTCTGAATGATGAGTGTCAAAGCCTTATTGTTAAAGTAAACCAAATTAATGTGATATTTACAACTAGGACTATTAATGCAGATAATCAGATAATTATATCACTTCTTCTTATTCATGTATCATTCATTGTATCAGTCTTTTTTAAACAGAAAATAAATTGCCTTCACTGTCTATATCTGTTTTTGGGGGATGAAAAACAACTTCTATTTAAAGATATACAGTTACCTCCCCCCGAAAAAACCCCAAAACCCAAATAAATAAATAAATAAATAAATAAATAAATAAATACATTTAAATTCTTTAATCTAGGCAAATCCATCACATATTTCTAATTATGAGTTCATTATAAAGTATTTTAAATGCTTTCTTTTGAATGCTTTTACATTTTTTAATATTTTCCTTTTCAAATGACAGACAATTCTGCTATTTTCTAGAAATAAATGCTCAAAATGACAAAAAAATATATGCAAACAGAACTAAAGAGGATTTTTATTATTAAATTTAAAATGAGCACAAATGTCTAGGTTTGATTACTAAATATTTGATCTATTGTAGTTCTATGAGACTCTGTTAATTATGAGAATACATTTGCAGTGCTGAATAGGACATCACTGAAGAAATTGTATCATATTTACCCATTGTGACTCCTGGGAACAGCACTAGAGCGCCTTTAGAAATACAGCAGCAGTTTTTCTCTTAATGGTCCAAAATTCATGGTCCATTAGTTTATTAAAATCAAAATGGTCCATTAGTTTTCTAAAATTGTAAAATTTGTAGAGTACGAGTATAAGGAATCCTTACGAAAACTTCTTTACAAATATAACAATGTCAGCACTGAATGTTTTATTTAAAATGCTCATTTTTAAAATGATCTATTGCCAAACTACAGATTTTGCCTCTTATTTTCAGTACTGATTTCTCTCCACTCAGCTCCTCAATGCTTTCCATTCAATAGACCTATCAGTGCTCATCTCCTTTCACTTCAACATGCTTTACTCTTCTGTTGTGCTGATCAGCTTGCCAAACATCTCCCATGCTCCACCCTTTTGTTACTTCTTCCTCATCTTTTTTTTTTTTCCATTTCAGAAAAGTGTGTCCTGCATAGACTTAACACGGTTACCGTACACTAAACAGTTGTATCACGTGATGTTTTGTTCTTGGTCTTTTGTGACAAGGAAAATATTGCAGACAAGAAATTTTTTTTTAGGTTTTGCTTTGTGTAAGTATATAAAATATACTGTATGTCATTTTAGTTTTATAGTTATGCATTTATCTCAGAAAATCATATTGTGAATAAGTAAACGTTTGTAATCAATTCATGTAATATAAACATGTTCTCTGATCCATATCCAAATCCCACAATAAGTGTTACTGTTTAAATTTGAGCTTAACTGGTTTTAACCAGTTTCATGAGCCAGTTTCTTCTCTCTTACTGTCCTTTACATATCAGTCTTTCCAGCAACAGACGCTCATTCGGATCAAAATGTCTCAAAAGGCAACAAAAAAGAGAAATATCAGTGAGTCCAATGAAATCGATGTTCTTTTAACAGAAGTGCAGTCAAAAGCAGAAATTTACATGTAGCCAGCAACCCCAAGTTTTGCTTAATAACAGAATGTTCTCTTATCCAGACTTCAGCTAGCTGTTTACACAGGCTTAGTGTAATGAAGATTGTCTGTTTATCAACATGAGCTAGAAAATCAGTGTGGTCCTGAAAGGTGCATTCTCCCCTTTGTGCTAAACTTGCCAGGTCCTCAATAAGGCCTAACACAGCTATTATTCTGTTATCTGTCAATACGATGACGGGTCTTAAGTACAACCTAATTTGTACTTAATAAACAGCAGTTAAGCGCACTGGACCAATATGCAGATGGAAAGATATGAAGAAAGGAATGAAAGCGACCTTTATTTAAATTATTTGTTCACAACATATCATTTACGCATTATTTTACACATCCAATAATTTCCTTTATAGCCCTACAAATGTATTACAAGATTACACCAATGGAAGTCAGTACACTTCACAATTTTTGTTAATCACATAACGTCTGAGACTCTGTTTCCCCACTGCCAACAAACATGGCCGCCACGGCAAACTTCAACTCCCCGCATCCACCAGCACTCCCACACTCACAATTACCTGCCTTCTGATTATGTTCATCTGTGCTTAATTATGTATGTTTTTCTTGCATTCTATATAAGCACCTTGGTTTCAGGTCCTTGTGGTGAGATCTATAATATGTTTTCCTGTGTTTGTGGTTTTACTAAGCCTGCTGCTAAGTAAGTATCTACTCTGATTTTTATTTATTTGTTTGTTTGTTTGTTTGTTTGTTTATTCATTCATTCATTCTCTACCGCTTATCCGAACTACCTCGGGTCACGGGGAGCCTGTGCCTATCTCAGGCGTCATCGGGCATCAAGGCAGGATACACCCTGGATGGAGTGCCAACCCATTGCAGGGCACACACACACATGCTCTCATTCACTCACGCAATCACACACTACGGACAATTTTCCAGAGATGCCAATCAACCTACCATGCATGTCTTTGGACCGGGGGAGGAAACCGGAGAAAACCCCGAGGAACAGGGAGAACATGCATACTCCACACACACAAGGCGGAGGCGGGAATCGAACCCCCAACCCTGGAGGTGTGAGGCGAACGTGCTAACCACTAAGCCACCGTGCCCCCCTTATTTATTTATTTTATTATTTTGTTTTCTTTTCTGAATTATTGCCTCCCAGTTTCCCTTGTTCATAATTTTTTTGCACTGTTCCTAATTTGTGTGTGTGTGTGTGTGTGTGTGTGTGTGTGTGTGTGTGTGTGTGTGTGTGTGTGTGTGTAACAAAGCAAAAAATCATAGAAAATATACAAATACATTAATGTTGATATTGAAACATTAAATATATTTTTGATTAATGAGTACACAAAATTCATATGGATTAAAATGACTTTACTAGCCTCCGTACTTGTTGCTTGTTTTGTCCTCATTTGCCGAGCCATGAATATCAAACATTTTCTCTTTTGCCTTTTTAAGTGTCTCTTGTCAGGGCATAATATTGCTACTATTAAACCAAGGTCTTGTTTTTTTATTATTATGATGTAAGCAGAAGGTAGTAATTATTTTTAATGGCAGGTTTATTATTAGACAATCATCATCCTTTATCTGACATTAAAAGCAGAGGTTATCACACAGACCAAGATTTTATTGTGGTAATCTCTTACAGTGTGACATGTAAGAGTCTTAAAAGACTGTGGAAGTCACACGGTGTTAAACTAGAAGGTTGTTAGCATCAATTAACATACCCATGAAGATCAGTATCAAGGGGATTGTTAGTTGAATATAAAATATACTCTGTTCTTATTAATGTATCTGTCATAACATGTTTAATGTCTAAAGATTTTCTTCAAGTTTTCACTTGACTTATGGGGCTAACCGCTAACTAGAAATTAAAAACACACAACATTTTAAATATTTATCCACATCTTATATAGTTACTTGAAATTACTATAATAATTAGGATGTATAAATCATATTTTTAAATGAATTATTTAGTAAAAGCACTGTGATGGACAGGTAGCCTATTATTCTAGGCTCTTACTGAAGATGAAGGAATGAATGAATGAATTTGTGAAATAGAGATACGTTTTGTTTTTAGCAAGTACTAGCAAAGATTTTTTTGTTCATTTAAGTCTAATTATTTGCATTCAGACATGAACTTATTTATTTTTAATTCCAAAAAATAAGAGAAGATTATTCTTGACCAATTAGAGCAGACTACGTCCTATTTGGATCTTCGGGAGTCTAAAAAGTGAATGTCTAACAAGTGACCTCTTTTCTGTCTTATAAGCAGGTCATGGAACAAAGAAAGATCAGGGTCATTACAACTGCCTGGTCAGAGTTTCAGTGGTTTAAGCTAGACTAGTGGTTTATATGTTTCTTATGTGTTTAGATATTAATAAATGAAACGAATTAAATTTGTTAGAACATAGCACAGTCAGGTACAAACAGGAATTAGAGCTGCATGAGTGAGATTAAAACAACCAACAAACATCTGATGTGGACACCAATTATAAACTCGTATGATGTTGCTTTATAGCTCCTAGGGATGGAAACATTTGGACTGAACAGATAATGTGTTCTAAACAGCTACAATACAGATAGAAACAGGAGGTACACTAATCTTTCTTGTTTACTTGCTTTTTTAGAAACCCTGCCAGAAAGGTTCTGAGGGTTCCCATTGGACACGTCAAGGAAGTCTTTTGAGGTTGGCTTACTTTTTAAAGGGACAAAATATATTTGGTTTTGCTTCAGCAGCCTAGGCTAAACATCAAGATCTAATATAAAACCTTATTTATTTTCAAACAGTCCCAAAATTGATGAAAATTTTATTTTTATTTAAAGAGCCAGCTTGTAATAAAGCCCACGCAGGCCATGCACTTTGCACAGGGCAGCAGATCTTTTCTATCATCTCAGTATATCAGGGCAAACTGATCATTACTTTACAACATACAAAGAGCCTAAATGTGTTTATTTTTAGGGTGTGGGAATAATTGGGAACAGGTGTGTGATTAGACTTCGGCAGTCTTTGTTCACAGTACTGTGAACCGTGTACTGTGTGTTGTTCTGGGGATTGTAGTCCACGGCGGCCATGTTTTATAGGGACCCAGAAGTGTGTTTCTGTATTCAGGCGCTTGTGTGACAGGCATTATAGATGAAATGGTGCTTAAAGGACCCCATTTGACACACAGCAACATTTCCCAGTTTACACAATACGTCTCTACTTCATGCTAAATGACCACTGAATTTTTATGATCTTTCTGGAATGCAGCAAATGCAAAAGTAGCTTGAAGCACATTGTAAAAAAACTGCTTTGAATTTGTAATTTACCAAAAAACTTAACAGTAAAGTGCTATACAATTAAATCTGTCGGTAATTTAGAAATGTAGGGTAAATAACTGGAATATCTTAATATTTCACAAAATAATATTAATATTCCCCAGTACACTTGCTTATTTTGCTGTAGTTTAAGGATCTTGCCCTTCCATGACAGCTTGACAGTGCTAGGATTTTACAGATTTGGGAAAGACTTCACAATTTGAAATATTGTTCCCTAACTTACTCAGTCACAATAGACACAAAACTCGCCAGAAAGTTCAACAGTGAAAGCTTAGGTTGAGGAACGGTAAAGTTCAGGGGTTGAATAAAATCTGCAAATTGTTACTTCTTGTTATAGTTTGTGAATAATAATAATAAAAACATCTTTTATATGCAGCCAAAGTGTTTCTGGAGGCACATCCACCTTTGGTCTAAATCCGAATACAGATGGAGACCTGAATATTTGGAGCACTAAACAGATACATATATAGGAACATATACAGACAGAGCAACTGTTACCCTACAGTGGAGTTTTTCTGCTGTGAATTGAGAAGGATTGCAAGCTTAAAGGAAAAATGATTTGAATTCTGTTTGTATGAGGACATTTATAATATTTGTGTATTGCTTCCAATTTAGTTATAAATTAAAGCTGTATTTATTTACTTAACTTTATTTCTCTGACATTTTGTAACCACTGATGAAGTTATAGGATGATATACATTTATCAATGCTTTTAAGGCAATGCAACATGATCGCTATTCGGGTTTTGGTAATTACCTTCTACAAGCATGATGCATCTAAATTATACTGCTTCAGCATCTGTGAAACACTCCAGTAAATCAAGAGCTAGTCATTTGAGTAAGCCGAAAATAAGCAAAACATTATTATTATTATTATTATTATTATTATTATACTTTGAATATTCGCTTTATCTTATGCACATAGAAATCTGATTCCCACGAGCACACCCACACACACACAACCAACCCCACCCACACACACACACACACACACACACACACACACACACACACACACACACACATCTACCGTGCACAGCCTCAAGCTACAACCTTCAATTTCCTACTAATTATCATCCTCACTGATAGATGTGTGTGCTTGAATGTCTTGTAAAGTTTTCTAAGGTTAGACTGTGTTTACCAGCACCAACCACCATGTTGACAAAGCCTCACTTAATGATGATGATGATTAATGAATGCAGTGAAGCTTAGTGGCCTTTCAAGTGCCCTTAATGATATCAAGGCCGTAGCCTATAGTTTTTCTATCTTACGGCACTTTAATGAATGCAGATTGAAGTCATTTGTCAAACAGGATATTTGATGGGAGAATATTAGCAATGTGGCTAGGGATTCTTCTGACCTTCATTTACAATCCATTGGAGGATTAATGGATTAAAAAAGGGAAAATAGCCCAAACACTTCAGGATGTTATCTTTCCAAGCTTCGCAGAATTATAGTATAGCATTTGAATGCAGGAGATCAATAGCTCATCTGGTATCTCATTAAAGACATAATGGAAGGTTAAAAAGGAAACGTTTATCCATATCAGTTCCTGTCTTGCATATGGGTTTAGATTAATTTTATAATCTACTCACAGGGAAAGTGGTGGAAAATGAGAATTGATTTTAGGAGGCAAAACTTCCAGCATGAGCTAAATGTTTGGTAATTATTTACATTCACTACAGGAGTTTCAGAGAAATGACCGTTAGTTTTATTACAATATAACACTGTTTAATCTGCTTTTCTTGTTGATTTTGCCTTGTGCACACACATATTGCATCAGTTCACACAGTCAGAGTTTTGTAGCCTTCAAATTCAACATTGTTGTGTAAACCAGGAATGAGAAACATTTGCATTATATATGGTAATTTAGAATCTGTGCTCAGTAAGCATTTTATCCTCATAAAGGTTAAGGTGGACAGGTCGGCTAGACGCTAGACACCCAAACGTGCACACAAACACATTCACACCTTATGGCAATTTAGAGTAGTCAAATATCTTTCTGGCACGTTTCTATGACGTGTGAGGACCATTCACAGATAGTTACCTGAGCTAATGATTGAATCTGGGACCCTGGAGACTCCGTGTCCCAAAATCACTGGTAAAAAAAGAAGACAAAGAGGCATAAATAGGGTCACATTTTGGCAGAAGTTTCAGTCGTCTCTCAGGGCTGGTATGGATTATAACGTGCAAAAGAGACATAAGATTTAAGATGTATTTACAAATTCTTAAGCTGTCCTTGAATTTTGATTATAAAAATACTTGAATTGGCCTTTTTCGCACATATAAATAGAAATTCAAATCACACACCCCATGTTTTATATGCTATGAAATGCATTCAGTGCTGGTTGATTGTGTAAAGCCCTTTAGCGCTCAAGTGCTCAGCTCTACGCTTACATTTGATTCTGTCTGTTTTATTAGTCATGATCTTATCTGCCAAATGAATAGATCAAAAATGTGGCGGATTTGTTCCTCCAAATGCTGCCAGTCTGTATGTTTGCTGAAAGAAAGCTTGCAAAAACCAAACAAAAACAAGTAAAAGAAAAATAAATCCTCAAACAATTAACAAGTGCATTAATATTAAAGTATTAAGATGTACCTTACACTGTAATGAGTTTTTGGATTGTGTTTCTATCGTGAGTTGAGCCAGATGCTGGATCATTAAGCTCCATCTTTCTCCTGTTATTGGTAAGCTCCTCTGTGAGCGCTGGTCCCTGCTGTAATACGTCCAGATTCAGAGTGCAACCATTAATCAAGGCAAAGCGTAGGGGAGGCTCGCTGACTGCAGATGATTTAAACAACAACAACAGCAACAACAAGAACAACAACAGTAGTATCTCACAAAAACTATCAGACATTACAGCATAACAGAAGGAGCCAGAAAAACCCATTAATAAACTTTTTTTAACCTTCTGAAGGTCTTTAAAGGTATAAAGTAAATATATGAGTTGAGTCTGCACATATGTTCTTTTTAAGGTTTATCATCAGTGAAGGGCTTTCGGAAAACACCTGAGCGGCTTAAGCAACAAATTTTAGTCCATTAAATCTTACTGCTGCAATATATGTGGCATAAGAAGCTCTGAAATCTACAGACTTTCTCAAACGGAAGAATGTTTCTGTTTTGCCTCAATCTGACTGCAGTTCATCTCAGACATTTAGACAGCTTATATCTGATAACAAACTTTGATTGATCATGCTAATGTCCATTTCACCATGGCATGTACTTGATCAAAGCATGATATTCACTGTGTGATGAAAGCAGCTAGCAAAGTTTAAGGCATCATTAGGCATATTCGTACCAGTACCACTGGGTTTTTACTTAACAACATCTTTGTAGAAGCTAGCCTAGGTCAGATTAAAAATAAATAAATCATTAGCCTATTCATTTGATATATTTAATACTGGATATCAAAAAAACCTTTTTTGAATATTTTTTGTCAGTTTGCTGACATAAAACCACAGCAATATACATCTTTTGCTTTTATCGAACAAGTCAGAGTTTATTTCGGTGTCCCTGAAATTGAGGAAATTTGACCCATTTGCCAGGCTTCATGCAGAACCTCTCAAAATCTGTCACACTGGTTGCTGAACATTGCTTTATTTTTATAAAAAAAAAAAGAACATTGCTACATGTTTATTGCACATGAACCTGAAAATTTGCTTTGATTTGGCTGTGTTTTGGATAAGTGTTATGTGAAAAGTCATTAAGACCTCAACATCTGAGGTCCTAAGTGCTTCCCAGCAGGTTTTTAATTTTCTAAAGGATGTCTGTTCTTTCAGCCATTTATCTTTTGCTCAAATCAATTATGACAAACCTTCCAGTTACTGCTGCTTAAAAATATGCCTTGGTTCATTCGGTTTTTTTTTTTTTTTTTGATAGATAAAGGCCTCTAGCATCTTGATGAGAGCACTTTCAGAGCACTTTGGGCAAATATTGACCTTATACTGAGGTATGGGTGTTGACATTGATGGTTGTCCTTCTAGCAGTTTCTGCTATATTCACAAAGGTTCTCAATGTTTCGGTCATCTTTACTATGGGTAATTTTATCTTACTTTTTTCCTGTTTGCCAAGTTTGGATGGACAGCCAGCTTTAGGAAGAACAGGAATATTCATAACTTCCATTTAAAAATAATAGAAAGCCACTGTGCACTTAAAATAATTTCTTTGTGCCCTAAACCAAATCTTTGTCTCCATGTATTAGAGGGCTTGCAGAAAATTCCCGTGCTATCGGTTTTTATTTTGTTCATTGTTAACTTTTGGGCTTTATTTAGACAGTGATGTGCCAAATCAAATTAACGTAATTGACTTATAATCAAGTTTGAGTGTCAAAGCAAATAGTTGTTAACAACTACCATCTGATTTAGAGTCATGATCCTATTATCATCCCTACAGATTTTAATAAAATGTACACATTGCTTTTCAGTTATTCTTGTGAAGACCAAATCTTGTTTGGAAAAAAAAAGTAATATACAACAATTTTACCTTATTAGTTCTCACATTTTCAACATAATGTCATCTCATGTTTCCCACTGAGCTGGAACGTTCTATACCCCACAGCCTGAGGTGATGAAAATAGCACTGAATTAAGTCATGTCTGGAAAAAACAAAGGATCTTTGACACGCTGTGTGATCTGGTATAGTGACATGATCATGCCAGCGGTTGCAAAACACCCTGTTTCGCTCAACTATGTAACATTTTCATGACAGTAAATCTCAGTTTCCACAGAGGCAATTATCTCTATGAATGAAGCAGTAAATGCCTGGCATCATTGCACAATGACAATGAGCTCAGCGAAACTCTGCCTTGAAATGGGACACCTTTTCTATTTTCTTCATTGTGCTCTGTTCACCAATAGCTTTTTGATTCACTTTTCTATTGACAGGAATACTATACACACACTTCCCCAAGGCCATGCGATGAACTCTATGTATGTATAATTCAATTAAATTCAGAACATTACAGTAAATACATCACACAGTCAGATTATGTGGCCTTTCTCAAAAGTGCTTTCAAGTGCAACAAAAAATCATTTACGGTGGTAATATTTTGATGCTTTCAACAGAATGGACCACATAAGCAGATTCAGGTACAAAGGTTTTTAATCATGCCTAGTAGCTTTTATCTAAAGCTAAAACTACACATAAGACAAGACTTTTCATAGTTTACTGGTAATCATGGGCTTTTACAGCCTGTATACACCCTTCTGATCTTTAATACAGAATGTTAAACTGCTAAGCTACCATTGCTAGAACCTCTATAACAGGCAAGTATGCCAAAACCTTGTAGACACATGATGTGAGGATCAACAGACTTAAAATTATGAGATTGACATGCTACAATAAGAGAACCCCTTTCTTGATATCCCTTATATGTACTGTAGATAATATTACTAGTGTAGCTTTGAGCCTGCTTGATTCTCAGACATAACCTATGTTACCTTCTGGCTGTCCATTTTAGTCATGCTACTGTATTATAGCTTGCACTCTCTGCCCAGTGTACATCTTCTTAAGCCTAGTTCAATTCAAATTTAGCACTTTTTTACAATTTTCTCATCTTTAGAGAACATAAACATAAAACAAAAGATTAATATAAAGAATAATATAAAGATCTAGTAAGATCTAATTAATACAAAGAATAATATAAAGATCTAGTAAGATCTAATTAATATAAAGAATAATATAAAGATATTAATTCAAGATTAATATTAGATATATTATATGTGTTTGTGTTTTTCCCAATGAGCAAATCTGAGGTGTTTCAGGTGGCAGTGGCAAGGAAAAACTCCCTTGAATGGAAAAGGAAGAAACCTTGAGAGGAACCAGACTCAAAGGGGAACTCCTCCTCATTTGCATGACACTGGAGGGTGTGATTATAAATATATAGTCTGATAAATGTTGTACCGATGAGGATATTGTTGTCCTCAAAGACCACATGGAGTTAGCATCTCCTCTATAGTATAGGAGAGTAGTATAAAAAGTGCATACCTAATAAGCTCCCTTCTCTCTTACTCTCTCTCTGTCAAGCTAAACATATTACTCCTGTTGCCTGATGAGATTCCTGCCCTCTGGGATTGCCTGATCCATCCTGATGCTCTACTTCTGCTTGGAATCACTTTCTTAGAAGAATCACCTGCTGCTGAGGATGGCTCTACATGGCTAGCCTAAATTTTGTAATGAGCTTGCTGTTGATGGTAATACATGGTTAACTGTTAGATGGCAATGTTCTTACTTGGATAGCCTGAAGACTGCACTGGCTAAAAATAGTTTATGCTTAAGTTTTAATGATTGACTTAGTGGATAACTTTTATTTGATATTATAGATTTTAAGTCTATAATAATATAATAAAATATTAGATAAAAATTACCCTGATGCTCATACATCCTGATAAACTGCATGACTATAATAAATAAAATATACTATACAGCTGTGGATGAGTAATGAGATAATTGGTGTCACGCAGAGGAGGATGGACTTCTGTGTGTTTGTGTGTGCATGGTCATTGTCATGCTCATCCAGACTGTATTCCGATTATATTCTCAGTGTTCCTGGGAAAGATTTTGTCTATTTGTCCCCCATCCATATAAAGTTCTTACTGAAGAAGAAAGACCTTGCATGGTTTTCACCCTACTGAAAAAAATAATTATTGTTGTGACTTAAAAAAATCATGACTTGTGACATAATTTTTCAGCTATCGTTCCAGTAAATTTCCTTCCATTCAATTTACTAGTGTAATAGTAGTGAGTCGAGGTGATTTGTGTGGAAATCATGAAGATTTCATTTTTAGCTTTATCATTTGTAGCAAATGTTTTATTTCCCACTTGCCATTCACTCTTGCCTTACAATTTTGATTGGCTGGTAAACAGACAGGTTTTCTGCCACTGTCATTTATCGTTAGAAAAATAAGAAAATTACATTAGATTCAAAAGTGTCTAGAAAATCCAGAACCCAATTTGGTTGGTACAATTTGTAAAAAAAAAAGTTTATACTAGTAACTTAGTAAAATAGAACATAAGTATACGATGGGAGAAACATCTCTGAGTGTAATATTAATATGCAATGCTCCAAATCACCACATGACAGTTGAAGTAGCTGTCTTGTGTATTCATAGTTGAAAGCAAGTAAGTTCCTAGCTTTAATACTGCTTTAACTGCTTAGCTTTATGCTTAGATTAGATAGATGTGCCATAAACCCTCCCAAGTAATTATTTAACAAAAATTATTTTCTTCAATCTTATCAATGATATTTTGTAAATGTCATGACTGGTTGGTTGGATCCTTCTAGAGATCCTGCTCTGGCTAGTCATAAAATGAATAACTGATGAAGGCTGTGATCCAGATTTTATGTGTCAGCTTTCATATGGAGAGGTCATCTTCAGGGTGATGCTAACCCATGTTAAGCAGCTTGCTCGTTAGTTTAATTTCAAATTTGGCCCCCACTATGAAATGACATTGAGACTGATGAGAAAACCCAGCTGGCATTTGCCATTGACTGATGACTGCAATGAAAATCTGCATCCTTTTTTAACTCAATGATGGCTCACAGGCTTTTGATTGCCATAGTTGGAAATTAATTTTTTTTCTAGCTTTACTTCCAGGTAAAGCAGTCCGTGTTTCATTTATGGTATCACATCATGTTCTGGACTGCAAATTATTAAGCAAGTAAATAAAGTAAAAGTGACAGTAACATTGAAATACATCAGGACAGGATGATACTACTTCAGACATTTTAAGTCTCAGATGAATTGGTTCTCAAAAGACTTTTTGAAATGTTTTACAAATCTGTTTTATATTTTTAAATTTTTAAGTTGAAGTTTGCTTAGTAATGTCTAACAAAAAAGAAAGCAGTCATCAACACATGGAACCAAAAGAGTTTTCAATAAATACATTTTGTCTTTTGGGTAGCTTGGTTGGCTAGTATGGTTGTGCTTGATCACTGTAAATGAATTTAAATTCAGGCAATTAATAAGTATGTCAGAAACCAAATATGGAACGGTTGAGTACTCGGGTCATTGTGAAGGGGCGTTAATCACACAATTACTCTCACTCATCACTCATTGTCTACCGCTTATCCGAACTACCTCGGGTCACGGGGAGCCTGTGCCTATCTCAGGCGTCATCGGGCATCAAGGCAGGATACACCCTGGACGGAGTGCCAACCCATCGCAGGGCACACACACACTCTCATTCACTCACACACTATGGACAACATTCCAGAGATGCCAATCAACCTACCATGCATGTCTTTGGACCGGGGGAGGAAACCAGAGTACCCGGAGAAAACCCCCGAGGCACAGGGAGAACATGCAAACTCCACACACACAAGGCGGAGGCGGGAATCGAACCCCCAACCCTGGAGGTGTGAGGCGAACGTGCTAACCACTAAGCCACCGTGCCCCCTCATTTGAGACATGATTTCTTTAAACATACTATAACAGCAGTTTATAAGCCAGATTCAGCCTGCAGTATTGAAAGAGCTGAAAATCTCTGCCAGTTCACACAGACCTGAAAGTTCAACTTTATATATTTATACCCTAAATAACTAATATGATATTTGTAAAATTGTCAAGCAGAAGATACAGACAGGTACACTACAACTTCATTGTAAAGTTGTAGAAACAGAAACACTACAGAAGCAAGAAACATGTACACTACAAATTTATACTGAAAGCATCCAAGAAAAATCAATCCATGAGGTAAAGACAAAGGTAAAGTACAAGCAATAGTCAGTAGATGTGTTACAACAGAAATCTCATTGTGTTTCAATCATGCCACCCAAAAAGCAACATAAATTTGAGCCTAAACCAAAACTTGAGAGTTTTGAAACTTGAGAGTTTTGATACATATTGTAGCGACTTGCGCTGCAAGGTGGGATGCAAGAACAAGGCAAGAACAAGGCAGGAATAGATGGAAAATTTATAGCTCTTTTATTAAGAGTCACAAGTGCAGTGAAGCGGAAGGTGCAGCGGTGCCGTGATCCATTCTTGGGGGCGAGTGGGGGTTGAAAAGTAAGGCATCAACCTGCCTTGGCTGGCAGATAGAGAAGATCTGGCTGCAGTCAGTCTGGAGAGTCTGGTGAAACAGAAGAAGAATGACAGAGTGACAGAAGAAGAAACCACCATTAGTTTACCATTCATTGTTTAAACTTTACCTCTCCTAAGGCTCAGCCAGGCCGCCTTAGCTCGTCTACTCCCAGAGGGTGAGGAGTTAGTGGCCGCTCCTGATTGGCTCTCCCGTTTTGGCTTGCTTTTTTTCTGTCCCGCCTTGAAACCGCACTCAGAGGCACTGTCTGTGGTGCTGAATTGCCAGCGCTTCTGCCAGCATTTAGCATTGGTGCTGAAATGTCATGGTTTCTGTTGATCCACAGCGATTCCTTGTGCTTTGAGTGAGTCAGCACCGCCGTCACAGGGCCCCCGTTAGCTCAAAAGCCTGCACAAAGTCAGTGACTGACCGGAAGGGTGAGGGCTGTTCAATCCAGACTTCCCATGCCATGTCTAACAGTCCCTGAGGTTGCAGTCTGAACCGCAGCTCAAAGGGTGAAGCCAGTAGAGGCTCCCAGTTGTTCCCGGCTCCTAGGTGACCCACCAGAAGGTCACAAGGCTCCCCTCTCTGGTCCGTCCTAAAGACGATGAGGCCACCTTTGACCAGGAAATAGGAGGCAGGGAGGGGCAGTTCTGCTGGCTTTGTTGTGGGGGGAAAGATGTCGGGCTGGACAAATATAAATAATAAATATCTAAATATTGGTATACATTGTAAGAACCCATAGAAACTGTTTTTATTCTACTTGGCTTGAACATTAAGAGGGATTAAAAACATTAACATTTAAATTAGAAAAAAAAATTCTATCTTCACTTGAGATGGAACAATTTATCAGTTTTTGAGTTGTTAAGCCGTTAATGACACACCACAGATAAGATGTCAGTCTTGTGTGACAGCTAATTCAGAGCATCACATTTGCACAAAATACCTGCTCAATGAAATGGCAGAATATGACGGGCCAGAAGTGAAGCTAGGAGGGCTATTTTGTTAAATGGTACACCAGTATGTATTTTTTAACAGTTACAAATTTCATATAACATTCTGTGATGAGGAAAAACGAAAACATTCCTTGAAACATTCGTGCTCATAACATTACTCCAAAGACTTGTGTTGCAGTGAAGAGAAGAAGCATTCATTAATGAAGACACAAGAGAGGCATGGTCTCTGGTGAAAATGTTAATGCACAAAATGCTGTGACTGACAGAAATGTTGTGCCAAGGAACTGCCACAGCAACCTTGATTACACCAGCTGGTGCCAGTGCCATTTTTTAAGCATATCAGCAATGTTTTTAGCTACAAAGTAGTAAGTTATGTGCTGTGGGTCTCTCAAGTCTACACCATCAGCAAAATGAAGACTTTTGTACCTACCCCCAGAGTGATTTATGCTGCAGTAGTTCTCAACTTTTTATTATACGTGATTATTGTGATGTATAGCTTTATTTACATTCATCACTTACAGTATATTTCACTCACTCTCTAACTCATTTTCTACCGCTTATCCGAACTACCTCGGGTCACGGAAGAGCGTCATTGGGCATCAAGGCAGGATACACCCTGGACGGAGTGCCAACCCATCGCAGGGCACACACACACTCTCATTCACTCATGCAATCCCACACTACGGACAATTTTCCAGAGATGCCAATCAACCTACCATACATGTCTTTGGACCGGGGAGGAAACTGGAGTACCCGGAGGAAACCCCCGAGGCATGGGGAGAACATGTAAACTCCACACACAAGGCGGAGGCGGGAATCGTACCCCCAACCCTGGAGGTGTGAGGCAAACGTGCTAACCACTAAGCCACCGTGCCCCCCACTTATATTTCAATTGAATTGAATTGAATTATTGCAGTGATCACATTATTTCGTTATTCCAGGGCTGTGGCTTGGTGGTTAAGATGTTTGCCTCACACCTCAACCAGAGTTGGAGGTTTGATTCCTGCCTCTGCCATGTGTGTGGAGTTTGCATGTTCTCCCTGTGGCTCAGTGTTTTCCTCATAAATACAGATTACTGATAATAATAAATCCTACTTCTACAATCATTAAAGGAAGTAATTTGTTAATCATCAAAAATTGTGATTAGTTCTTAGTGTCTGTAAAAGCAGAACTTTTGGAATTTTGAGTTTCTGAGCATTCAGGTGTGTCTAGAGTTGCAAATCAAGAAGAATGGACATCAGACATGACCTCAGAGAAGTAATTCCAGACTGCTTATCAATCTGTATTATAAAGTGTTATAAACGCTTCTCCAAACAATTTAAAATTCATCATTCAGGAAGAAAGTTTATGTACAAATTTGAGTCTTCAATTTTCAGTTGGCAGTCTTTGAAGATGTTGACGTAGCAGCAAATTCAGTTCAAGGTTGACCATTTAATGCTCAGAGGTAAAGACAAGAGTCTCATGTGACCTACAGGCCTCTGTAAGCACATTACATATTTATGTTCATGACAGAAATCAGAAAACAAGTGAATGAGTATGGCTTACAGAGAATGGTGACTAGGAAAAAGTCCCTTCTCTTCAAAAGAATACTGTATGGCAGCATGGATTTTGCAAAATTGCATTTGAGCAAATCACAAAAGTTCTGCTATGCTAGCACTAGAACCTGATCAAAATACAAATACTGTACAGTCACAAAGAAAACTGAAATAGCTGATAATCTTAAAAAAACATTTAGTATAATACTTTTTGATAACGTGAAGCTGATATATGCGAAACCATACATTTTTGTTGAACAACTAAGTTTTATATATACTGTACTGTTCTGTGTTTTATATATACTATATTCTGATATTATATATTATAAATTAACATGCTGTGTATTTATAATATTCCCTGAAGTGCTTTGTGTATTGAATTTTTGATGCAGCCATCAGAGAATGTGGAGAATAATAGCATTGGAATTCAATTTAAATTACAATTCACACTAATTATTATCAGATGTCATGATCAACTCATTTGAGCAAGACTTTCAACAATAACCCTATTTCTTATTCTATTCAGGCTTTTCATCATCTCCACTCACACTGACTGCCTTTGTGCAATTTAGTGTGTGCTAATTATGAATGACAGCTGAAAGCTCTATAACAACCCTTTCATTGACAATGTTTCAGGAGTTCAGAGTCCTCAAAGAGCTCTTAGACGTGGAGAGCTGGCTCCGAAGCACTGGACGAGGCAGAACACAACTGTTTTGATTCAGAGCTAAATAAACGAGCGCAAAATGGACTGCGCAGCTGCTAATTAAACGTGTCAGGACTTGATTGGAGATTGGCACACAGCTCAGACTTCCTGCAGCTGAATCCTGTGGGGTGGTTTGCACCTGCAGAGCCAGATGTTTGAGAGGGGATGAATATCCTCATCCTGGCTCAGACACATTCCTGTCTCCTTTATTCACCCTATTCTATGCTTTCTCTCCTCTGGGTCTGAATCCATTCATTGATTAATTGTTATTAGGTGACATGAAAATCTAAAAAGATCATGTTGAGAATAAGTTCTTTTTTGTGTGTGCAGGTTCGTTTCCAATGCTTTTGTTATCTGATATCTGAAGCCAGGTGAAGTAAGATTATTACCTGTTACACAGTACTAGATGATCACAATAAAATCTTGCCTGCATTTTATTAGAGTCTCAGTTTCAGATTATATGATGAAGATTTTCTAATAAAAGACCTGTGATTATGAAGAGGAAATAACTGTCTCTGCATGCGGTCAATCTGTGTCATCTGGACTCACATAAACATTCTTCAAAGTTAGTTTTAAGGAACAAAGAGATTTTTTTTGTTTAATTTTCTCCAATTCAGTACCATTTGTAGCTGTCACACCAGATTTGTAGCTTAACTTTTGATCCTATTATGCTCCTATCCTATGGTGACTTTTAGATCAGTGTTGTAATGCATCACATTGACATTTTAATCTAAATCTTCTGATATTGTCAGAAGTGTTGTCTGCTGTTTTTGGATGCAATGGCTCTAAAACAGCCACCAGTAAGTATGTCAAATTAAGATCTAACACCAAGATCAAGTCATGACCAAAGAATTATTTTCAAATGTGTTTTTTTTTTACAATGTAAACCAGGTTTATGTGTAATGAGCAAGGCTTTCCACTGATGACTGCACACCATCTTTCTTGACAATGTAAGACTTTTTTATACAAGGGGCCAAAAAGTGGTGGCCAGTAAATTCATAGAGAAGTTTACAAAAAGTTTTTTTCACACAAATATTTATATCTTCAAAGTAAACCCATTTCTACTCTCTGAGATGCTCTAATATTTGAAACCGTCAACTTCATCCATTAACATTCTGTACAAGGTTACCAACAAAGATAAAAATAAACATCTCACTGAAAGCCAACAGTGTCCTGACTCATTTTATATCAGACTTGTGACCAAACAATAATTAATTTGTTTATACTGATTGTTAATAAATGATAAGTCGAATTCCCATTGCGCTGGTGGAATAGGACACCACTGTACTGGTAACACAAGGGTTACTCCAGTTACTCCAGAACTTTAATGACAGATATAAGCTTATATTTAAACTACTTTTAATATCACATCATCCTGTGGCATTAAACCACACTGCCAGTAGAACTCTACTATCACTTCCATGTCACTCCATGCCTCTAAAGTATATGCATAATTTGGAAGTCAGTACAAGCGTGGCCTCATTATGAGGTTTTGCTAAGTGTAAAAGTTCTAAGCCTTTAATATTTTGCCTGTCATTCTTGCCTTGATTCTTGTCTTGACCTTCGGGCTACACTTTTGGATTTACAAACCACAGAAACTCACACATCTCTTTTAATTCTAAAACAAGTCCAGACTTTTGTAAGGCCACTTTTCTTCCTAATTCTTTGCCTACAAGGACAGAAAGCGCTATCATCAATGAAGCATATAATTGCTGCTAGATCAGTTGTAAAATCAAGGAAGACAGAATTAAAGCCGTTTTGTGCTTATAGACGAATCATCAAATGTAAAGCCACAGACACAGTCACAACAACACTCACAATATGAGTCTGAGATCAAAAAAGGGATTCTGTGATCCTAATAATTTCAGAATATTAAGGTGACTGGACTAATTTTTGCAAAAGTTAATAAGGTCACTTTATGAGCAAAGTACAGTGTGTTAGCACTGATGACTTTTTTTTTGTCCTACTCTACTTGTAAGACTGAGCTATGATAGATACATAATTATTTTTTAACAGCTAGACAATAAAAATAGCTTTTTAGCTGAACTTAAAAGGACAAAGGGATGTGGTAGCTCAGTGGTTAAGGTGTTGGACTACTGATCAGAAGGTTGTGAGTTTGAATCCCAGGCCCTTAACAGCTCATCTGTTGAGATAAATGTAAGTTGCGCTGTATTAGAGTGTCTGCCAAATATTATCCAGGTGCATCAGTATCTTTCTTCTGTTGATAAAATATCTAATACATGTATAATGTAAACAGTACATGTAAACCATCTGGGTACCAACGTTCTCACTTGGAAGTGCAATTTAAGAGAACATGTATTTAAAATAGTTCTGATGGCACATAAAGACTGCATTAATACAGTAATTATGATAAGCTTGTAACTAATCTAGAAGTCTTGTTAAAGGAGTAACTTATTTTGTCACAGACTTGTGCTGATTACTGTGTGCAAAAATACAAAGTGAAAAGATGTAAACAAGCATACTAGCAGCATAGTATTTATAAAAAAAAAATAGCAATTATAAAATAATAATAAAAAATATATATAAATACATGGTTACTTTCTGTTTGCTGAATGTAAAATATCAAATTGTAATCACCCACAATATTTAGAACATATCACCCACTTCTTGGGTCTTGGATCTTGCACACACATTTTGTAGAACTTCATGATGGATTTTATGTTCTGATTTTGTTCATTGTCCTGTTGTCAAATGTTACTGACTGACAGTTTTGTATTAGTTTCCAGAACTTGCTCATAATTATTTTCTACCTTTGTGCCACTGGCTTAAACCCCAACGCATAATAGATGCTTATTGGTTGGCTAGGTGTTTTATTTCCCATCATTTGCTACACGTCTCAATATACATTTTCTCTGGTGTCCATTTTTGCTCAGTCTACAACACTTGTTTCTAAAATCCCCCATGATATTGCTTTGCTTACTTAAATGTTCATTTTTACGATAAGGTAACATTTCCTTCTGAGGACTTGTGATCATGTTTGTGCATGCAACAATACACAAAAGTTTGGTGTATCACCATTCCTCTGTCAACAATCCTTGTATGTCTTATAGGAGCTTTGCTTTGCCTGCAGTGACCTTTAACTGTCATTTTTTAATGAAATTTCTGCATATGTAAAAATTTTGAGTTTGCAAGTTTCGAGTTTTGAAGCATTGATTAGCTTCATATTTAGATCCTTAGTCAGCTGCTTGGAGGAGTCCATGGTTGTTTAGTGTTAGGATTAGAATTAGAGTCTTTCTGCACTAGAATTGTTATTATTAATGATATTTCTTGACCTACTGAATGAGTCCTAATGAATCAGTTGTGACCTAATAATTAAGCTCTGAGATGTTACGACTGGAAACGTTTGCATATACTGTGCAAAAATTCACTTCAATCTCAATAAAGGTCCATTGTGTAAACCAGTCATTGTGTAGAATCTGCTCTTTCCAGTCATCATTGTGCAATCATTTCCCTTTTTTTTTTTTTTTTAATTAATTGCTTAATTTAATGAAATAGAAAGTGTTATGAGTACTGTATTGCTAAAATAAACTGAAAATCAACATTTGTCTCTACAGATACCTAAGAAACCATTATTAACACCACAGGAAATAAAAAAGAGTATTGATGTTCATTTCAACTCACACAGTTTTAACAGTAAAGCACAAAGTGTACAGAATTCTGGGAGTCATGTAAAGAGCGAAAGCAGAGACTGGAGTTGGAAAAGACTATTAGAAAAGTCCTGGGACTCGGGATTCACCAAGACACAACTTAACTATAACTAAAATAAGTCATGTTTGAGGAACCTAAAACAATGCTAAACAGTAATCATAGCATTGTTTGAGGAACCTAGGTCTGTAAATTTCAACACCCCCAGCTATGAGTCTATTCTTGTGTTAGAATATTTCATCCACTCTTCATTGCAGAACGCTTGTAGTTCTGAGATTCTTGGGCCATCTTGCACACACAACATGTTCATGATGAATGACAAGTCAAGGTTTGGGTCAATCCAACAGTTACCGAGGTGATGAATTTTTTTTTTAATTAAAAAAATGCATTATAATACAATACAAATTCAAATAAGTTAACATGACTACAAATGACATTTTTATATTTTTATATTTAGATATTTAACCCTTGTATGTTGTTCGGGTCTGTGGGACCCATATTCATAAACATCAATAGTTTTGAAAAACTTTGCTTCCTTGTAAATTTGTTGATTTTTTCCCACTCATAACTTGATTAAATTTGATTTTCTTTTTTTAACAAAAAACGAGTAGCACTTTAATTAAAACATGTGATGTAATAAAGGTGAAGGGCAAATATTAACCATATATGCTGTTTATATTGCTTGTAATCAGGATGAAGTAAACATCTGTAGAGTATTTTAACATAAAATTTTTGATTGTGTTGAATTAAAAACCTAAAAATGCAGCGGATCCACCAGACCCACGAACACTGGCTGAGTAACAAAAATACGAACAACATACAAAGGTTAACTGAACACTGATTTAACAACACAGTAGCACTATTTCTATTGCCTGTTTGACAATTTGCTGCATTTCTACTTCACACACCAGCTGGAGCAAGAATATTTCTCATAAATGTACAAACTTGAGGCTATGATGATAAGACACTAGTCAATTCTAACCTTGTACACAACAACCAACAGAGCCAGATTGATTTCTTTCATGTTTACATTATCTCACTGCAATGTACAGTCTATATTGTTGGAAGACGCAGGAGTCGATATAAACTGATGTTTTATAGATATTTTCAGTGTCAGGTGTTAGAGTGCATATAGTACAGCTGAGGTAAAGTGATTATATACAGCACAAATGCTAAAGAAGTCTTTGCAGATGGTACCTTACTCACTCTCACTCACTCATTTTCTACCGCTTATCCGAACTACCTCGGGTCACGGGGAGCCTGTGCCTATCTCAGGCATCATTGGGCATTGACAGGATACACCCTGGACAGAGTACCAACCCATCGCAGGGCACACACACACTCTCATTCACTCACGCAATCACACAATACGGACAATTTTCCAGAGATGCCAGTCAACCTACCATGCATGTCTTTGGACCGGGGGAGGAAACCAGAGTACCCGGAGGAAACCCCCGAGGCACGGGGAGAACATTCAAACTCCACACACACAAGGCGGATGCGGGAATCGACCCCCCAATCCTGGAGGTGTGAGGCGAACGTGCTAACCACTAAGCCACCGTGCCCCCCAGATGGTACCTTTAATGTTTAATCTCTGATACCCATGCATCCTTAATTTGAATACTTTTATATTTTACCCAGTAGGCATATTTGGACTGTTTAGAAGATTGAAAGTAAAGATTTTTGGGCTTTAATAAACTAGCAAGTCTACTGGTTTAGCACTGAAAATGACATTTTCATACAATACAGCTGTGTTCAGATATTTCACATATTTAAACATCTAACATCTTTGGGATCATGATGCATAAACTATATAAAATAAACAGTTCTAAATCAGTGACTGCTGATATTAAATGGGAAGGATTAAGTCTAAACCTATCAATAGCCTAACAATGAAATTGTGATTTCTTCATTTTTAAAACCTGTAAAAAAAATGAATGCAACATGTCCTGCAGAAAAGTTATAGTACTAATCTCTTTTCATATTTCCTTTTGGTTAATCTAGGCATTTAATGGGGGGAAAAGGGTGATATGAGTAAATTCACATTGCAACTAAACCCATATCAGCCTCCACCTCCGACTTTATCATATTGTTCTATGTATTTTTCTTACAACAGTTGCATTGCTTTGTGCCCCAAGACTGCAGAATAATTTGGTAAACATTTCAAAAGCAAGAAATACAAATTTATTTGACTCTTTATCTTAGAAATACAGTGAGAGTTTGACCATAGCTATAGAAAATCATCAGATACAGCAGACATTCATGTGAACTATATATTAGTGGAAAATATACTGATTAATGGACCACAACATCTAAAAAAGTTTAATGTAGATTTCTTTTCTTTAGAATGCTTTAAACATTTTGAAATCGATATGTAAATGTTCGTAATACACTTTGGCCCAAATTTCCATTTTATAATTACAAGGTTTTATACAAGGAAAGATGCCGTCTAAGGTAAGGATTTGCTAAATAAGATGCAAATGCATCTTAAAATAAAATGGATTTTTCAGACTCATTCATTTATTAGGTTTATTCTTAGAGGTTTGTGTGATCAAACTTGATGAAATAATTTAACAAATTTAGTATCATTCCAAATAGAGTACCAAGTCATAATTGCATAAACTGTATGTAAATGTTATGGTCTATTAAAATGCAATACAGTTTTAAACTAAAATTTATAAATAAATTCCCACACATTGTAGCTGCATTAGGCTGAGGGCTGCACATCTGCTCTATTCAAGGACACAGGTTTTTTCTTCCCTCTTCCCCATTAGCCCTCAGGTTATTCCATCTAATTCATTTCAGTAATAATTTGGTTCGAAGTAAGGGTTTGTTTCAGGATGGGAACTTGGCTATATTTATACATTTATAAAAAGCTTTAATTAAATATCCCTTTAATTAATTCTGATCTAGTTCTATAAATAGAGCTCAGTGATCTACCCTCTGGGTTAGTTGGAAAGGTTTACATTTTTTAACTGGAAAAAATCTCTTAATAAAGATATGTGATATAAAATCATACCAAACAGATCACCTTTATTTGTAGAAACCTTAGAAATACATAAGCCACTAAAGTTGGTTCAGTGAAACGAATTTCCTTTCTTTATTTACTTCTTTTCTTGCCACTTGGATGACTTTCCTTATATTGGTTTTATTTTTCATGGAAAGCAGAAGAAGCCTTTATTATTGTCATATACATTACATCACAGTGGAATTCTTATCTTCTCATATCCCAGTGCTGTCAGTGCTGGGGCTTGAACCCTGATCATCAGATCAACAGCCCACTGCCATCATTTATTAATTCATTCACCTTAGAAAACCTGATCATGAGGCAGGAATATGCTCTGGCTTTGACCTAAGTCCTCTTGTGACTCCATGTGCACAAATTCAAACCGTGGGACAAATAAACACTTACATGTGTGTTTTTGGAACTTGGAGAAAACACACACGGACATAGGAAGAGCATGTTAAAGGGTGTAACTCATGCTGCAGAACTCCTATATCAAAAATGCAGATAGTTTCTATGCAGCTGATGTTAATTCAATGTAAATCAGGCAAAGATTTATTCATGTATCAAATCTGTGCTTTTTTCTCTGTAACTCTGATAAACACGGTCTATTCTATCTTATTTATTTTATCCCAATATGTCCTGAAACATGTCCTGAAAATATAGAATTTAAACCATAAATGAACTTGACTGAAGCTTCAGCTTATCTTTAAAGCCTCACAAAAAGCATATAGACATTCATACTGTACAAATGAAACATTTTTGCTGTTTAATTGTAAAGACTCTTTCCAAATGAAATACAGCAATGACATTTCTATGATAAGAGGATTATATCTGCTAAATGTCTCGATTGTGTTCCACGGATAAACTCTGGATCTACCAAGACACTGATCACAGTAACACTTTCACCACAGATAAATGAATGAATGATGTAATAAAAGCATGCTGCATTGATATATCGTTGATGTACTGGACAAATCACACACATACCTAGTATTTGTGTCACACTTCTAGACAGGGTCGGTGTTTGTATAATTGTATAATGAATGGAGCACTGCGTGTGAGTGTCGTTGATACATCTGGATACCAATTATACTTCAAAAGAAGGTCAGGTTCAGACTGTACACCAGTCCTCTGAGAGTATGTTTGCATAATGTCACATTGGTTTAAATGGAGCAGAACGCACATCCCTCTCTATAGCATATGACTGACACTAACAACTTCCCAAATACAGTGAGTCCCTGAGAGATGCCGACAGTAATTTTGTCTCCAGTGAACGTCAGCTCAAGGTAAACACTGATCGATTCCTTCTCCTGTTGAAGCTGCACTGGAATCAGCCATATCAGCACTCCGATGCTGCTCACACGCTGTGGGACTTGATTAATTGCACACACTCGATTACCCTCTAAACACATCAGCCCATCAGGTTGAAGGTTGACAGAGAACAGTGCTCCTGTGCATAACGATGTCAAACAAAACAGGATCGACGTCACCGCAAAGTATCCTTCACGCTTCCAAACTCTGTAGGAAACGCCATCCATCACCCGGAGCCTCACCCGGAGCCTCACAGCGGTTTACACTGAAACTGAAACACTGAGTCACCAAAACACTGAGATTGTATGAAGCTGTTTTAATTTATGCACATTAAAACAAGCGAACAAAACTTTTGCATGTAAAAAACCCAAAACAATTAGTAGAAATTGAACACAACAGATATCCCAGCACTGATTACTGCATTACCATATTTTCCAGACAATAAGTCGCTCCAGAGTGTTGGGTTTTGTTAACAGTGTTATAAGACAACTGAGAAATAGAAGTGAATGATACTTTACGTAACTTCTAATGTAGAGTATCCCCTATGTACCAACAGACAAAATAATGTTATGGATCATTTACCAAACATGATTAAAGTCTACGTAGCGAGGCTACCGTAAAGACACAAACAAATTACAATTACAAAAAAAAAAAATTCAGCACAAACTGTGAATTATTAGAACATACAGTGTGAGAACGTACGGAGTAGAGGGGAAGAAAAATTGCACCTTATAGTCTGGAAAATACAGCAACAATATGGTTATCATCATGAAGAAATGATGTTACCTTTTAGATGATGCGGTAAAACATTAGTGTCCCTTTAGAAAATAGGAGCTCATGATGCAGTTATAACATCTTGTTCTAAACATCTGAACATAAATATGATCTTAGTATTCAAATTAGCAAAGGAGTACAGTTATAAAAAGGTGTTAGTGTGTTTGATTTTAAATGTTAAATTCTCTTTTTAAAGTTAATGATTTACAGTGGGACGAAACGACAAGCATTATAAGAGTTTGGTCTACAAAAGCTACACAGAATTATGATGAATGTACTGTACAAGACAAAAAAAATAAACCCACAGATATTCCCATCACTGGACTTAGCTTGAGTGGATAAATATATTTGCCAGACACCAAAGTATCTACACTTGTTCTTTTTAGGCAGGCAAATATTCTGGGCACCAATGTGGGAGGCACGGGGTCGCTGCTGATTCAGCACAGCAGACAAAGCTGTCAAGGGTCAATCTGGTCATTGAGGATGTGACCTGGTCTGCTGGAGCGCGATCAACCATGCAATGCAAACAGATAAACTAAAAGATGAAAACCATGCAAAAAAAAGCACCAAACCCTTGCCCAAAGGTCTTTCTTAAAGAGTTTGCAGAGGAATCAAATCCTCTCTCAGAGTTTCTTAAAACAATTCTCCAACTTGGAGATATCCTTTCAAAGTTGAGTTTGTGCAGTAATGTCCACACACGTGAAGAGCACAATGTCCTTGTTAGAGTTGAAGGTGGTTTGATGGGGGTTTACTGACATGTGAAGTTAAAATGCTCCCACATAAAACATCATACAGCAATGCAAGCCATGAGGAAAGAAAAAAGAGTCCATAAACTGTTCAAGGTGGTGGAATTGCAAATGAAGCAGTGCTGATCCTACAACTCGAATTGGGATTAATAGTCATCGTAGGTGTTGACATCCGTGAAATAGGCGTTGGTGTAGGTTTTTCCAGCTAATTGGGGGTTAAAATATTTATTTCTTTCCTCCAGGATCAAGTTGTTCTTGTTGAAAGCCTGTGAATGAGAGAGAAGTGCATTGAGCAAATTTTTATTTAAATTTATATTTATATCTCATTTCTAGATTAAAATACATCACAAAGCAAAAGGAAAAGAGTTTAAAACATTACTACAGACAAACACTAAAAAAGCTGCACTAAACAATAAATAAAAGAAAAATAAATCAAATACACCGGTGAACAATGAGTTGATCTTCTAGTATCATGTACACTTCATATGTAGTCATCTCCTATACAAACCACGTAGGAAGATACGACCTAGTTAGGTATTAATTTTTGCAAAGAATTAAGACAGTTTGGAGGTGAAGTGTGAAACTAGGAGGACATAGGAAATGAGGGAAGCAGATGAAGCTGGGGATCTGGGGAAATATTACTGGTGATTGAGACCCTACCATCTGCTAGACCAGTTTACTTACCTTTTTCATTCCCACTCTACCCATTTAATAATTAGTATTTCCACATGTCCATGCATCTTGCCCATGTCTGAAGATCTATGATCTATTTCAAGGCAGATCCCTAGATCCTTAATTTTCCCATCTTACTACTTCAATAATTTATCTAGATTTATATTCCTTTTAATTGCCTTGTTTCTCTTTTCCTTAGGGATATGCTGTTTCCCCAGTCCATGCAGTTCTTTAATGCAGCTAATTCCATGATTTTCTTGGCCCTTACTGTTTCTTTATTTCCTAGTAGACTTAGTTGCCTTGTTAGTTCTTTCTTTTCTATAGTCCTCTTAGTTGCAAAGGTTTCTGGACACTTGACCATCACAAACATGCGTGCCCATTCCAAACTGATGCCGATTAACACACAGTTTACTCTGATGGAAATGCCACAAGAGCATTAGTGAGGTTTGGCACTTGTGTAAAGAAGTGTGTAAGAAGGCATGGTGCCAACATTCATCCCAAATATCTTCAGGGGGTATGTGGTCATGGATTGAGCCACTGAAGTTCTTCCACATCAAACTTGGCAAGCCATGTCTTCATTGACCTTGGTTTCTACCCAGGGGCAATATCATGCTAAAACAGATTTGGGCATTTACTGTAGGTTCCAGTAAAGTGAAGTACCAAGATATTCAAAGACAAAGACATTCTAGGCACTTGTGTAATTCCAACTTTATTGCAACACTTTGGGGATATTCAACATACTTTTGGTCATATAATATATGTTGTTTCCCTAGTCCTCCTAGTTCCCCTGTTTCTTTAGTCTTCCTTTCTGTTGCTGCAAGTTACTGTATGTTGTTTCCCAAACCCCTAATTCCTTGGTTTCTACAGTCATCCTTGCTTGTTTCTTTAGTCCTCCTTATTATGCTGTATCCCTAATTCTCTGTTTCTCAAACTTCTCTCATTTTCTTAGTCATCCTTATTCAACTGTTTTCAAAGTACTTGTGTCCATATTTCCCCTGCTGTCTTTTTTTTCCACCTATACCTATAAATATGTATATTTATCCAGTCTTCTTCATTGCCTTGTCCTGCTAGTCTTCATATTTTACCTTTTCTTATTGTTTCTTTTCATTATTTCCTTAAACCTCCAAGTTTCTTCAATCTTCAATTCCTTCCTCCAGCTTCCTCTGCAGTTTTTCCCAATCCTTCTAGGTCCCTTGGAAATCCTTAGTCTTCTTAGTTGCCATGAACTTGCACATTTATCTGGCCCATCATTTGCCCTAGCTCTCATAGTTTCTTTATTTTTCTATTCCCCCTAGTTCTGTAGTTGTCCTTATCTTTGTTCACTGCTTTCCATAATCTACCTTGTTTCCTGATTACACTTAGATGCCTTGGCTTTGGTTTTATGGCTTTTTAAGTCATTCAAGATCTCTTGTTTTTCTGTTCCTCCTGGATCATTAGTTTCCATAATGCTCCTAGTCCCTTGTTTTCCAAACAAACACTTTTTGCCTCATTTCTTAGATTTCATAGTTCCTCTACTGCTTCTCAATCATTTGATTTCTTTTATTTACTGCGTTTCATTTCTATTTTGTGTGCCCCTAGTTATAATAATAATAATAACAACCTTTATTTTCTATAGTGCCTTTAAAAGAACATCTCAAAGCGCTTTACAAAAGCAAAATAAAAGCAACAAAATTACACACATAATATAAAGATTAAAATTAAAGCAACAAAAATAGACAATAAAATAAGCACTATGTGAAATTACAATTAGTCAAATTAAAAGCTACCCTAAAAAATAAATATCTTAGTTCCTAAGATTTATTTTGCAGATCTCCTAGGTTTTGCTTTAGTGTATTTTTTTGTTTGTTTTTTGATTATTATCTGTTTTTAGATTTAGATTATAGATTAACCTCTGCCTATGTTTGACCTCTGATATGGAATTGGATGGAAATGAGAATAGGTTTACTCAAATAAAGTGACTTCTCTATGACAGGTGCAATAAAATCATTATGATAATTTAGTATAATTTACCCATCTAATCACAATATATTAATTCGATTAATCTGTCTAAATTAAATTTGATAGAAAACAAAAATGCTCAATAATGTAATCAGTCAAACAGCTAAAAGAACCTTGGCCCAGTACTTTGTGAACAGTGTAACAAAGAAAACGGAAAGTAAAGTGACAAGCAAGTAAACATATGACTGATGTGTCCATTTCATGACAGCAGTAACACAGAACAGGCAACGAAGTTACACACTGCCTTTTCACAAGCCTTGGTTTCTCTGAGCCTTGTGAAATAAGCTGAATGATGGAAAAACCCGAAGAACAAATGCGTGAGCACACCTGCCAGAGAACGAGAGAATCACAGGGGAAGGACAGACGCAGGAGAGGACATATGCTGATCGAGAGTTAGTAGAAAATCTCCAAGCGTCGGGTCACACCAGTGTTAGTGGATAAAGCCTGGCGCATGCTGTGGTCATCCAAAGGTAAGAGTACAGAAACGTCAGGCTGCGAAGAGGAAGGGAGCAGAACGAAATCAGGACTAAATACTCTGTACTAATCCTGTAAAAATACCTTTGATTTGTATACTTACTCATGGGTCCACTAGCAAGCAGAATTGTGTACTGTATGTTTACACAGGCAAACACATTATATATGCATTCTAGCAATATTGTAGTAATATAATAGCTAAAATAATTGTTTAGCTATTAATATATCAGCGCAATACCCTACAGCTGATTAGGGTGATTTTTAAAAGAAAAAAATAAATAAAGCTTTGTTTGTTACATATACATTATAGCACAGTGAATTTCTTTTTTTGCATAGGGTCAAAGGGGCCAAAGCACAGTCACCCCTGACCCTGAGACAGCACCCCTGGGACAGACAGAGCTAAGGGTCTTGTTCAATAGTCCAACACTGACAGCTTGGCAAACTTTCTGATCATCCCAGATCATAATATTCTAATTCTAATAAGATTCTAATATTGCAATATTGTTTGAATATACTGATATTCATTCAAGTAATATTTGTATTTGTATTTTGTATACATTACCAATTGACTAAAACCATTCAGATGTTTATTTTACCTTGGGGATACTCATAAAAATAAAATCTAATTTCTTTATAATTTAAGTTTTAGGAATTAATACAAACATGAATCCAACAATTCTTAACATAGTGGAAATTTTACAAATGCAGGTCATCAAGTAACTGAGATTTTTAAGCACTGAATATAGAAAAAAATAGTTTGAGAACATTAGTTTTAAAAGTACAGTTTGATTTACGTGTGGTGTATAAGGTTTATAAAGGATATTGACATGTACAGTATATCATCATGTCTAACTGAGAGCGAGAGTAAACATTTAGGACAGAAGCTTGATAATGAAGTGAGCAGAGCTTAAGACTGCTTCAAAGGTGCAAATGTTTGGAAAATGCAGTGGTTGTTAATGGACAAGAACAAAAATAAACATATATATCATGATTTCTAACATTTTATATTTCTGCAGTCTCAAGACAAGATGTTATATATGCATATGAAAATCCCAAAGATTAATGGTGGGATAAAATGTGTCATTTCATCCTGTAGTGTGTTGCTTTATGTACATGTAATATTTTAACTGGATGTGATCAAATCCAGTGTTGCAGCATTTCTTTCTTTCTTTTTTTTTTTTTTCATTTTGCCGTAACCTGATATTAACGTTGTTCATTTCCATTTACAACTGAACTCTGTCTGATATCCTAAATCCGATAAATCAGGTCTAGTTGGCTTCCATATGTATATATTATGTAAAACGATATAATACATATACTTTTGGTACATAGGTTAAAAAGCAGCTGGTTGTAGGTCCACTTTTTATATTCCATTCATTTCTAAGAAAAATGCTAGCTTAAAGTTAGAAATGCAAAGTCCTATTTTCACGCAGACAGTCATTTCTGCTTGAACGCTTGCTCTGATTGGCTACTGGCAGCCAAAGAAACACAGATAATTAAACAAAACCTATTATTATAAATTATAGCCGTAAACCATTGACAATTGACAAAATACATTTTATTATTCACCTAGCTGTACTACCAATAACGTTCATTAATTAAGTATAGAAAGTATAGAAAATCAATACTATAAGATATATTTATGCAATAAGAAGGTGTTGGCAAAATATGAAACCAAGTAACACCGAGTGTTAACAGTGTGTGTATTACTGTGTGTTAAATAACATACATGTAAAAATAGTTTCAGGTTTTAAAAAAAATAAAAGGTGGATATAAGTTAAATTAAGCATTAAAAAAGTTTTAGCGGTGGACTTTTTTGTATTAAATTTGTCTTTCTGTTAATGAAAACTCATTATATGACAACTTATTACATTCTACCCCATTTGTCTATCCTTATAGCCTGTCAAACTCATTATAACCAACTATAATAGTGCATAATATTGTAAGTGACTGTCTGGGTGCTGGAGTCTGTGCTATAATGTAATCAGCCATAGTTATGAAATACCGTAAACAATTTTACAATAGAGACAGAATTTGCAATAAGATGGAGCTCTTTTAATTTGCCAAGACTCGAACCTAAATACTTCATAATTGTTTTTTTGACCGTGTTTGCAAAACACAACACGATTCCATTGCATTTGCATTATGCTTTATGTAAAAACTCTACTTGAATAGTAAATTGATAAGAATGTGCAACAATAGTTTGAGCAGCCTGTGAGTAAAATGGTCTTGTTTTTACATCAGCTAATCTTCTTTACACACCAAATACGCAAGTCAGGGTAAGATAATCACTTATGAGAAAGCAATGGATGAGTGATGAATTTTTAGACTGAAACAAGAGCGAGAGACACAAAGAACACACTGGATTAAACAGTATACATTTACAGTTGGGTCCAAACGTCTGACTTCACTACCAAGGACTGGTGTTAGTATATCTGTTATCATAAAATATTGAAATAAATAATATTCCACAAACAAGATTTTAGATCAACTAAGCTACGGAATATGTTCTTATTGATCGAAGACATTTGCTCTTGATCCTACCCCCTGAAAAATGCAGCATTATTTGATGCTTTGTCAGTGAAACCCATTTTCAGAGCAGACAAAAATAACCATAACCACAGATTTCTGTTACTTTATTTTAACTAAACCATGTGTTAAAATGGAAATCTAAAAAGCTATGGTATTTTTAATGCTTTAACATTTTCTGAGCTTTTTGACTACTTTCATATATTATACATTTTAACAGTAACAGCTAATATTCTATTGATTTATTAGAATGACTATAAATGTATTTTCCTCTTTTACCCGGTGAAATGACGTACTTACTGTATTTCAAATTGAAAACACGTTTTAAATGCTCTAGCGATGACATCTACTGTAGAAGTGTCATGCAGGATTTTATTGTTATTTATTATTAGTATGTCCTTCATCTTGTTAAAAATAAATAGCATTCGGTGTTCGTTTTTTGTTCCCTTAAAAAAAAAAAGAGTAGTACAATGCTGTTTTAAGGTGAATCTCTATACAATGAACTACTAAGGTTTTATAATAGTTTACAAAGGTGTGGGAGATGCTGTGATCATTGTGGTTTTTAAAATAAATAAATAATAATTAAAAAAAACCATTTAATTCATTATTTATTGTCACAAATAGCCCTTTAAACATGTTGCATGGTACAAAGCATTTGCTAATTTTTACTCCTCTCTAAATCTGTCATGTTATTGAAACTGACTCTTTTCCCTGTTTCTGTATTTGTTTTTTTACCTTATTGATTATCCCAGTTTATTGTTTTATGGTCAGTTAATTGTCTTCACCCTAATAGAGCATGCTAAGCACCCAAATTTGCATCCTGTCTCTTAATTCTACAAAACAGTTATATATTCTTGTGAGTCATGATTGAAATGGTGCATTTATGTTATCTGTGAGCAGCAGAGAGCTGAACTGACCTTAATGGCTTCCACTGTATCATATTTATCCAGTTTATTGATGTGGTTGGTGATGCTGGTGTTGAGAGGTGCAGCAGAAATGGGATGGATCACTGTTGCATCATGGGATTGTTGCTGATATCTTTGACAGTAGGTGTAGACCAGTAGAGTCACCAAACAGCCTAGAATGGAGCTGCTCAATCCCACAGCGATCATGTGGAAGACGTTGAAGTCTGTGCAACGAAAGAACAGATGGTGAATTAAACTGATCCAGAATTAACTCAGTCAAATCAGAAAAGATTTTGCAACATGTCACACTGGCACGGTTTCTCTAACAAGTGGTAGCTCAGTGGTTAAGGTGCTGAACTATTGATAGGAAAGTTGTGAGTTTAAATCCTAGAGCCACGGAGCTGCTGCTGCTGAGCCCTTGAGCAAGTTCCTTAACCCTGAGCAGCAGTTGTATAAAATAGATAAACTTAAATCACTCTGGATAAGGGTGCCAAGAGCTGTAAATGTCTAATACACAAATAGAAGTAACAAAAAATGTGACTATAGTGACAGCACTTCAAGCTATTTCAAGACCTATGCACAAGTGTGTTTGTTTCACAAAACCTAGTGACTTGATTATAATTAACAAAAGACATTTGGTATTTTGAAAATAATAAATATTATAATTGCATTACTATGTGATTTAAAGAAGTCCAAATGGACATGTGGACATGTGGTTCTTACTAATTTCTATAAACAAATACCCTCATGTTACAACAAAAAATACCCTCTTAGGTTTTTCTTTATGTTTCTGAGCATTAAATCTTCTGACACTATCTATATACTGCTTTTAACAGTATACATTCTTGATCTGGATGTAGGTTTAGATACAGTATTAGTTTAGTTTGTTAGTAAGCATTTTAGAGGAACAAATCCTTATTTTTTTAGACTTTTATTTTCACTTTCATTTTTCAAGTTTTTTAGACTGACTGAAAACTGTGGGATGAATTTTTGTGCCTGCTTTTTAGAGGAGAACGAGTGAATATAAATTGCCTGTTGGGTAACAATCTCAAAAAATAATTCTCTTCTTGCCAGAAGCAATTTTTATCATTTTTATCATGTGAAATATAAAAACAGGTAAGGATACAGTATCTATTTTAATATTCTAATTATTTTAGGATATTTTCCACCCAGAATATTTCAAATACAATATTGATCATGATTAATAATTAATTAATACAATTACCATTTTAGTTCAGAAAAAAAATATGCATGGTAATTTTATGCCCTTATTTGTGAGTCAATAAATACATAATCTCTGTATTATCTGAAATAGTTTTCCACACAGCCTGAAAATTATCTGTTATTTTATTCATGGCATTTAATGTCTCCATGCACTGTGCATATTTTTGAAGTGCTATAAAACCTGTTGCTCATTTACTTGGAATAAAACTGCCAGTTTATTAAAGAATAACAGAATTGAAAAAGATGATTTTCCTCCATCTTTGAACCATATTCATTTTCTATATCTGTTAAAGTAATAGCTGTGTGCGTGCTGTCACCATCCCGTCTGTAGTCAATGTGTTCATCTTTTCACACTTATGAGTATGTTCTTGTCTTACACTTTACTATTTGCACTTTGTGTAGTTGTGTGTGTTGCCTTTTGTGTTGCATTCTAAGTCTCGATATTTCACATGTAGAGGCTGTGATAATATAAAATCATCTTGACTTGTCCATCTGGTGTATAATAGAAGTGAGTAATGCACTGCATAAATCATTACCTCCACAGCGTCTCTCGGTGTGACTCGAGTGTGCTACAGAGATCTCTGAGGAGAAAAAAAGAACAAAGCATAAGTGTTAGGCTGATAAGGGAGAGACAAATAGCTAATAATAAAGCTGGCACCCAGTGTGCTTGTGATGACGAGTGCCAGGTGTAATTAAATGAAATGAAGTTTTTTTAATGGAGTGCTTCCAAAGGCTTCTGTAATGAATTGTAATGGAAGGGTGCCAAACTCATCTCATCACAGAGTACTTGTTGATTGAGTACAGAGTACAGATTGATAAGCCTTATCTGCATATGCACATACTCATACATTAACGTTTAAAAAACTATGGCTAAAATCATATTAATATTATATTCACTCTGTTTGAATAGTCAGGTTAGGGATTAGTCTATTTGCTTAGTGTCTTCACAGCTATATCATATGGTTAGGTTATTTTGAGTCCTGTAGTGTTTGCATCTTCAATTCAATTGGTTATGGGAGGTGTGGAAATGTCATTCAAACTCAAGTGTGAACCAAATAAGCATCACCAATCTGACAAGTCCTGACAACAATTGCTCTCATCCACTACTCTTTAATGAGAGCTTTAAATAAGAATACTAAATACAGATGTCAGGTTTGTCAGGTTTTTTCTGAGTCCTTCAAAACATGATTTGTTTCTAGTTCATCACCAAACAATTTGAAGACATTGTCTAGAATGATTTGAAGCCCTTTTGGGACAGGATAAGTCTTACACATGGTTATATCTGTAATACAACATTTCACATTCAAAATAAAACTGCAAAGCTTTGTGTAAACACTGGACAATAGGTTTTCAGCAGGTTTCTTTTGATATGCACACAGATCACAGCCTGGTGTAATGGGTGATTACAGATCACAGGGAAGTAATGCGTACCTTAACCAACTAATTGTTTGTGAGACTTTTCTAAAGCATCTACTTTTTTATTGCTGGAAATAGTTTGACAATTTCTGCACATCAATGATAATTTATAGCAGGGAGCAAAAATGTTTTTTTGGTTTAAGATGATGTGTCTATTGAGATACTCTCAGGTACTTATTCCTTATATTAATAAATATTACATGATATGCTATTAAATAACGTTTCTTTAGAAGATTGCAAATTTCCTCCTGAATCCAATTTTGGCTTCACAGAATATTTATTTGTTTTCAAATCTTTTAAAGATTTCTGGAGTGTAAAAAAAATTTCATTTCTGCGTGTTTTGTCATGTCCATTATCTACACTGTATGTGTCCATCATTTCACACTCCACAGTGGTCTTTAATATGAAAGTATACAGTCAAGATTTTAAGTCTTTGTATTTTTGCTCTCAAAAACATTTTTAGGAAGCTACAAAATGCTTAGATTTTCACCCAAATGTTTATATCTTCAATTGTTATATCAAACCCATTTCAGCTCTTTGAGATGCCCAAATGTCTTGTTCTTAAACATGTAAAATTTGAAGCTGTTATCTTCAACCTCTAAAAACATATCAGACTTACAGTGTCCTGACCATTTCTATATCACTAAAACGTATGGCAATAAAATAATTCATTTGTTTGTACTATTTAATAATTATCTGATAAGTCAATTGGCATTCTGCTGGAGGAATAAAATGTCAGTATACTGGTTAAAGGGTAATAATAAAATATCTTTAGGTACAAGTAATACCAAAATGTTTTACATTTGAAAGATATTACAGATTCTTGTTGTCATGATATCAGTTCTTTTGTTTGATTCATTTATCTTAAGTCACTATTTTTATCCTGAGGGATTCCGTGGACTCTCAGAAATACTTGGTGCAAATTAGGTATATGGGATATGGCACCACTAGAATGCAGGACATTACACATATGCACACAGTACCAATAACTCCTATGGGCAAATAAGATTTGCAAATACTCCAACCAGCAAGTATTGTGGTCAGTGAGAACAAACTAAATAGGAAATTCACAAAGACATAAGAATAAAGTAAAATACCAGGACCATGCAGCTGTGAAGCAACAGTGCAACCTGCCATACAATTACGCTCCAACATATAATAATTAATTTAATTAATTTAATTTAATTTAATATGTATTTTAAATACATATATATATATATATATATATATATATATATATATATATATATATATATATATATATATATATATATATATACATATACGTATATATATATATATATATATATATATATATATATATATATATATAATGTATTTTAAATACACCATGATTACATAAACCTTGCTTTTATATAAACTAAAGAAACGTTCAATATTGCCAATCTTTGTTCATTTGACAAGCCCTATAGAGTCTCTACAAACAGTAATATATGAAGTGTCTCAGTTTTCCTGATTGTTTATAAATGCAAATGGATCCCAATACATATTAGTGTAATGTCTGTGGTCGTTCAGGCCACTTACACGAGGAAAGGGACGAGTCACTAATTAGCCCAGCGCCACTGAGATTGATTGTTTGGTGGGACGTGCATTACTGTCTATCGATATGAAGACAATTTGGAGTCTGTGTGCTCTGAAATCGATAGTGGAAATACGTGTATGAGTTTCTATTTTCTGTATTTCCTGCTCCAGCTAATCCTTTTCAGTTGATTATTAGTGTTACTGTATGTCAGTGCTTTTAGTTGTGCCATATTATTCAGTAATATGAGCTTGGGTTGGGATTCCTTGTAAAGTTGGGATTCCTTTTTTTTTACTTCCCAGCCAGGGGTTTCCAGTGTCGCTTTTGAAAGGAGACTGACCGAATAGTTCAAACCCCACCCCTTTGGACTATACTGTATGTAGCACCCAGTGTATCTATTTTTAGTTCTGTGTATGCAAGAACCTTAAAATTAAAGAAAAATCAGGGACAATCAGGACAGCAGAAGAGCCTGTGAGTTTCATCAACAGTTGTTTGAGGTTATTTGTTGCAATACGCAACACTAGTTGCCTGTCACTGTCTCTGTCCAATCTATGAACCACTTTGGATAGTTAGTTATTTGTCTGTCTTTGGAGTTGAGATCACTATTGGTCAATTCTACACCTGTATTCCTTTCCACCATGGTCACTGTTGGATGACTGTTAAAAAACGGTGTTATTTCACTACCCTTATAGCAGAGCTATCTGCATACTGGGAATCTAATACTATACTGGGGCAAATTTAATAGTCGAGACTTTTCTTATTGATGCTGACTGTCTCTGACTTTCATGCAATCAATGGTCTCATAGTGTATCCGGACATAATGCTAAGCTTTTTATGCATATGATCCAGATGCAGATATAAAAAGGCTTTTATCTTTTTTTTTTTTTTGACCATCAGTTTAGCGAGGTAAGTTGCCAAGTTGCATGCTTTATTTGGCCAGGACAAAGTGTCTTCCTTGAGGACGAGAGACCAACCATATGCTATGGCTGACCCCAAAGTTTTTGCTAAAGGTAATGGCCACCTACTGTATTTGCTGTTGCAGTTGTGAACATACCCAGACCAGCCCTGTATTCAGTGTGGGTTCTCAAGCACTTTGTGGAAGTGACTGTTAGCTAGTGGCTCAGTGACCAGCTGCCTGTACACTTTGCCGAGCAAAGAAAAATGGCTCCACTGTGACAGGCTATGCTATTATGTAAATTATGATATCGCACAAGCATACTCGAATGAAGGACAAGAGGCATTGTCTTCTATTTAATGGCTTTTGATGTGGAGGCTCTGGCTACTTTCTAGGAGGCATTAAGAGGAGTGTTACTTGCAAATATTTGTGAAGTGTGTTCATGGAGCTCATGGTCACCCATCGCCAGATTTAACAGACTCAGTGCTGCTTGATTGCAGCCCAGAGTTAAGAATGATTTGAGAATTTAACCTTGTGATTTCTAGTTTCCCAGTTTCGTATTTCTTCAGAGTCCCAATTTTCTGAATTTAAATGATTTTAGTTTCTTACTTTGGTTCCAAATATTTTTTAATAATACTAGATTCCTAGATTTGCTAGGTCTTAATTCCTTAGCAACATAACTACCCAATCATCAAGTATACTACAGTTCTCAGATTTAGTCATTTTCAAGGTTCTTGCTTTTATTTCCCAATTTCCAAACCTTGCACTTACTCAGTTTCTTGCTTTTCCTGTTTCCGAGTTTGTCATTTGAATTTGAATTTGTACCAAGTGACCTTGTATTTATTCTGATGCTATATAAATGTAATTCAATTGACTTTTGCATATGCCCTAACTTTGCTGAGTATGGTCCCATGGTGCTACTACAGTATAAGTGTGTGTGTGTGTCCACCTGGGATAAAGTTGGAGTCAGACAGGCAGGCACGGACTTCACTGCTGTTTCCAGAACACTGATTCCCAGTAGGAAATAGAACGTCACAGTGGCGAAGACGAATTTGAGAACCGGACGAATCACAGTGGGACCATTCAGACCAGTCAGACCAACTCTCTGTAAAAAAATGGCATTAAATTTATTTTTCACTTCAATAGATTTATATACAATTAAGAACTTTTATAAAAATAAAAATAAAAAATTAAAAACTCCTGCTGAAATGCTCACTTTGTTCAGTAGCTGTATGTTTTTAATCATCTGTATGTTTAGTAAAGGTAGTTAAAGCATAATGTACCGTAAAATGTATAATACATTCAAGTGGGTGCTCAATAAAAAGGTAAATTCTCTTTGCTTTCTCATCCAAAGCTTGAGCCTATAAACTGATTCCATAATCACCTCCACCTACACCAACTCCCAGGATGACCTCACCATTATGGCATAAACTCTGGAGCTGAGTAAAGTGAACCTGTATTACATTTTAAATAAAAAAATAATCATTAAAAGCTTTTTATCAGCTGAATCCTGAAAATGTTTGGAACAAACACCTGCAACTGACTAATAAATCAAAACTGGTGCGACAGTCCTGAGGGATTTCAGCAATGCACAGCTTAGCACTCAACCTCATTTAACACCTCTAATTTATCTCATCAGCTAATGATTAAGATTTATATAGACTGAATTAGAAAGTAAACACAAATCAATTCAGGACTGATGCCCATACATAACAGAGGTTGCTGTTGACAAAATAATGATTTGTCCTGCCAGGATGGTCTCAGATTTAGTTGATTCTTGTTATATTTGAAATAATTAAGAATTAGATAAGATTAATTTAGTTGCAGTCTTTTTATTATTACTTGGTGACATCACCCTATATTCAACACTTTAATAACCAATGTGAGCTAAACTTTGTCGAGCTTATCATCGGTTTTTGTTTAGAATAGATTTTTCTTTTCTTATTTCTGGGTGTAAACATATTTCTAATAGTATTATAATAACAACTGTCTAATTACACCAGGGTGAATAGAAGTGTGTCTATCCTGATTTTGCCAAATGTTTCTAGGTGAAGCCTAAGTTACATTTTCCCCCAACATTTTCTCCCTTATTTGATCATTTGCCAGTTCTCACACACCAGCCAGATACTGACGGCAGAGGGTGAAGTCTAACATATCGTCGCTGTCGGGCGGAAACCTCGTATGTCCAAATTTTGTCAATTTCATATTTTTTCACATATCGATGCTATTGGTCAGTCCCCATGTGGGTCTGTTATTTTTACAAGTTATTAACCAATCTAAAGTCTTGAAAATAGCTTGAGCGCAAATCTCATAACTCCATTGGACACTTCAACTGTCCACCTCTTCCTCACTCCGTGGGAGAGCTTCGTGGCATATTTCTCCTCAAGAAGAGTCGCAACGAATCAACACGTCTTCTGGGGTAAATGTCTTCAAAACACTGGGCTCAAAGAAAAAAAAATCTTGACCCCCGCTAGTTCTGGTGCTCATCTGAGGACAGGAATTTAGCGCAAGACAATCCACTGCAACGCGGACTAAACCCTGTGCACTGCAGATAAGGTACGGCGTTTTTTTCATTTCCTGAAAAATAACGGTTTTGGAGATACGAGGATTCCGCCCGACAGCGGCGATATGCTTCCTGTGAGACACATGAAGAAAAATGCATCCTTTTCAACTACTGTTTCTGCTGCATCTCTAAACAGCATAACACATTCAAATGAATAGTGCAGTCTACCACATACACAAATGACTTGTTAGCATCATGTTAACTTACACAGGAAAGAAAATGTCACCCACTGTGTCACCTTGGACAGATACAGTAGGACTTCAATATTTCTGGCTAAGAGCATTCAATGATATAAACTACCCAATAAACCAAACATAATAAAATCACAACTGAAGTGTATACATATATTTATACTCTACCATTCAGAAGTTATGGGTCACTTAAAATGTCCATGTTTTTCTGTTTAGAATCATTTTTGCATTGTTCTATGAAGGGAGTAGTTCACAGCATGGTAACCTACAGTACACTGCTGTTCAGAAGATTGGGATCACTTGAACATTTCCATTTTCTAAAGAAAAACCCGTTTGTATCCACTTTCAAAAATATAAAATGAATCAAATACATTTTTAAAGAAAGATCTACACTGTCGCAAAAAGGCTAAATATCAGCAATCATCAGTCCTCTGTCTCAATTCAATCTCATGCTATGCTTGCTTATCCAAGTTTATCCTTTTTTTTAGGCTGAGTGATTATTAGAAAACCATTTTACAATCATGCTAGCACAGCTGAGAACTGCTGTACTGATTAAGGGAGCAAGAAAAGTGGCCTTATTTGGGGTAGTTTAGTATCTGGAGCATCACGTGTTGTAGGTGTGTTTACTGGCTAAAGATGTCCAGAAAGAAAGAAGTAACTTTCTTTTCCTGGCAAGAACTTGTTACCATGCTGTGAACTGCTCCTTTCATAAACCAATGCGGAATGATTCTAACCAGAAAAACAAGGAAATTTCCAAGTGATCCCAAACTTTTGAATGGTAGCATATTAATAGAATGGTAGCATATTATGAATAATGTGTTGTATTTAGGGAAAAATAGCTATGTTACACAGAGAAAACGAAATAATTACACCGTATAATAATAACGAATGATTAGCATTACAATTATAATGTAATTTAGTTTCACATCTCATGCTTTTAATTGCATTTTATTTTCCTAATGGACCCTGTATTATTTCTACCCTAGTGTGTGGCCAGCTTACAGCTTACATGGAAACAACAGTGAAAGAAAGAAAATGCTCGTAAATGTCGAACACAGCCATATTTGATTGAATCTTTAAATTGAATCCTCTTTGATTTAACTGAATGAAATGGCAGTTTATCACTTGTCTTTTTAATTTGCTTGCATTTCATTAGCTCAATATTTTACTTCACATACATTTTTATCAAATTCATTCTAATCAATTCATTTTTTTGCTCCTTTCATCCCTTGTGTTCTACTAGCTAGAATAGGGAATTAGGAGCAAATAAATTCAGTGCTAAAAGGATACATTTCATGCTACATGTTTATCTCAAGGAATTCATTTTCTAGCTTAAGAAGGCTCTATTAGAGTTTCTAAAAATGCTTACAAAGCAATCACAAAGCATTTGAAGCATAGCCATAAAGCTTTATGAATCTAAGCTTCACAGAGATCATTTCTGAACGTTCTTGGGAGTAATGAAAGCGTGCTGTCAGCTCTCCCGTTGTTCCCTTGTCATTAGTATTCACTTCCCTCGCTCACTGTGTGATCGAAATGAATGGTGTGACAGGTGGAGCCACAAAAAGGTCATACCAGAGTTTCACTCAGGCCTTGGCTAATGGACAAACTGACATTTGAATACCAGAGATTCACCCATCCCAGCCACTGTATTTCAGCCTAATGTGGGGACGTATCTCACCATTAAGCTGCTTTTCATCTCTCTCTTCCTGCAGCTGTGGGTGTATTCCTGCTTAAGTCTATCATTTGCTTTTATACTAAGTGTGACATTGATTTTCCTCCTTCTTTAGTCAGAGCTCCATTCTATGCTCAATGAGTAAAAAAAGCATGTACTATCATTAAACCTGTGATGTGAAATATCTTTAGTATTTAGCAAAAACAAAAGAACTGTTCTTGCTGTTCTATTCAATAATCCACACAATGTCAAATCAACAATCTTCTATTTATTATAGATTCTATTGAATCAGAGAAGCAGAAAAAAATAGTTTAAACGAATCAAGAAAATTTAAAAAAAATTTCTAGTTGTAGGCATCAGAGGGTTTGGGATGTCCCTTATTTTTTTTTTTAACATTAATGGCGTCAACCCGAACAATATCCTACACTCAAAGGTGCACAGTGTACAAGTGTCTGAAGTGAAATGCCAATGATGCCTCAGTTCACATCCATTTTGAAAATGTTAACAAGCAGTCAGTCCTCAGTTTGCTCAGTTCTTCGAGCTGAAACTTCTAAGGAAAATGACCAGTGCCCAGTTCTTGCAGCCTTCATTAACTCACAAGGCAAGTCAAATTACAAGGTGGTCAGTCACCACGCTCAGCCTCAAGCAAGTGAATATTGTTACCAAGCAACCACACGATGAAAATGAAAGCATGGTAACAGATAGATTTTAACTGACAGTGCTAACTAAGCTTTTGATGTGTATATCGAATTGTGACACTGTGCACACTACACGATGTCTGATTAAATTTTCTAATGTGTCAGAATTCTAGTGTGATCTTCCTCAGCTCTGGGGAACGCATTTACCATGCATCGTTTACCTTCTCACACTGAGATTCATACTGTATTTACCATCTGATTCAAATATGATTAAGGCAGAAACACCTGGGCAGGATTTCAGACCGTTGCAGTGCTTCACACACACACACATGCACACAAACACTCACATGCTTATTCACACAAGCACACACACACATGCACACACAATCACACACACACATGCACACAAACACCCACATGCTTATTCACACCCTACCAGCAATACATACATTTACTGTACTTGGTATTTGGTGCCATTGCCTTTTAATTGCTTTTGAATTGTTGTGGTAGCCTCCATAAGCCTCTCAGAATCTTTACTCATACTTCCTGAAAGAACTGATCAGGTTTTTGAAGCCTACTTGCTCAGGCATGCTTTTACAGTCCACAAAATCTTCAGGGCTTTGTGATGACCACTCCAATACATTTCTTTTTTTTGTCTTTAATCCATGTTGTTATAACATAGATGATATCATTTGGATCGTTGTCCTGCTGGAAAAACAAGTTGCAACCAACTTTTAAACTTTCTGGCTTTAAGATATGCGTCAGTGTTTCTAGATCATTCTGAAATGCACCAGTCCCTTTTCCAGCAAGACACCCCACAACATGATGCTGCCATCCCCATGCTTCACATTTTGAATGGTGTTCTTCAAAAGCCTCACCTACAGTATGTCTTTGCATGACAGCCTGTCAGAGAAGGACAATATATAAATCTTATAATTGTGGATGTGTGTACTTTAGTACCTGAGGCCTTCAACTTAACCTCCAGTTCGTTTACTATTGTCTTGGAGTTTCATTAAAATTTTCCAACAAAATTTTGTTCATTCCTTGGAGTACATTTGTGCCTCCTTCCTGAATAATACAGTTAGTGTGGTCCTAAGATTTTTATATTTGCATACAATTATTTATAATGGTGCTTGTAGTAGCTTTGGTTATTTGGTAATCACGCCTAAGTTGGAGCCTCACCTCAATTTTTAAGTCTTAACCAAGTTGATTAGATTTTCTCATACTATCATAAACAAAAAGTCACCAGCTACCGATACAGTCACAGGTGCAATCCTAATTTTGACAGATGGCCGATATGAAGCTTTTAAAATTCATTCTGTAATAACTTTTGAAATCTTTGTTATTAAACCTTTGACCCGCTAATTCTAATTCTCGATTTTTTTAAATAAACTCTAATGAGAACAAAAATACATGCACTAATCGACTTGCCAAAAAGTTTGTTTAAGACTTATTTATTTTTGTGTCTCATTAAAAGAGGCTGGTGAGGGAATAAGGGAATTTATAGCTGCTGCAATCTTGTCTCACAGATGTTCCACAAACAAAACTATTATTTTGGGCAAATCTCTGTGGTACAATATTAATAAAAAATACTAGGTTCCTTTTGCAAAACAGTAGTCAGTCATGTGATATCTATCTTAGTGTATTCAGGTAAATGGTCTTACCCCTTGTAGCCTGCACACACACATTTTCTCTCCTTTTGCATGTAGCACTTACGTCATTAATTAAAACTAAATATAAAAAAAATATGTTACAATGTGTGATTTTTACACTTAGTACTAAAAACACAACACACATATATGTTTCCTATTAGGAAGAGCTGAAGATCCTGATGCCAGGATTCCACTGCTGCTCATTGTGTGTGTCATTGTATTAATTGTAAAGCATGCTTGTATTTGTTTGATTGTGCTGATTGTCAGTATCAAGAGACTTGTAATTATGGTAGTGTGTTTTTTGTTGGTAAAAAGATTTACAGATAGATTTACCACACTCCTGAGTAATAACACTCACTTTTGCTTTAGTTTTTGATAAACAAGATACATTCAGTATATATGTACTAGAATATTGGACACGTATAGAGTGTATGTGTGTGCACATGTACATATGTGAATTGTTAGTCAGTGAATATCTGCATACACAGTAAGTGTGTCTATAAATAGCAGGTCTGTGAGTGTATGTACATATTAGAGCATGGATTATGTGTGTAGCTGAAATCGTGTGTGTGTGTGTGTGTACCTGGACAGGACTGTGTGTTACACAGAGCCTCCTCAGTGTGTAAGCCAAGGCAGATGTCTCCCCCGTAAGCAGGCGGAGGGTTACTGCACGAACGAGTGCGGATGTAATGACCCCCACCACATGTGGCTGAACATCTGGACCAAGAAGACCAACATGACCAGCTTCCATCCACTGAACAGGGGAGAGAGAGAGAGAAGGGGGTGCATAAGAAATGAAGGAAAGGTTTCTTTATAAAACATTATATGAGAAGAACTGTATGACACAGGATGTCTTTTAGTACAAAATGTGGGCGTGTCTTTAAGTGGGCAAGATGGGCATGTGCTTCAGTTTGGTAGATAGGTGTGCATTTAAGTGGGAAATATGTAAGTTTCTTGAATATTCATGGTGGTTGTGCTTGCGAGCGGGGCAAGCGGGTGTGTCCTTGAGAATGGTAGGTGGCTGTGTCTTTGTGTGGAACATGTAGCCATGTGGTCATAGATGGACAGGTGGCAGTGTCCTTAGGAGTGTCTTTGAGTGTCTTTATGTCCTTAAAGGCAGTAGGTGGATATGTCCTTGAGTAGGACAGGGGGCCATGTCCTTGAATGAAGTAGGTGGATGTGTCCTTGAGTGGAACAGGGGGTCATGTCCTTGAATGCAGTAAGTCATTGTCTTTGAGTAGGACAGAGGAACATGTCCTTGTGTTTGGACAATTGGGAAAAGTGCATGCAGCCTGGAGTGAGGTAGGTGAGTGTATGAGTGTGTCCACTGAGGTGGACATGTCTTTGAGCGTGAACAGTAGGGTGTGTTTTGGATTGTGGAAAGTGGTGGTGCTTTTGAGTGGGACAGGTGGGTCTGTCTTTAAGCATATAGATGAACTTCTGTTCTGTATATTCCCATATATGAATAGAAAAAATGCTGAAACTGAAAAATCAGAACAGTAGATTGAAAGAAAAAGAGGATACAGTAGAGGAGATGAAGGAAAGAAAAGAGAGGGAAAGGGATACAGAAAGACTGTGGTATGCAGCACAAAGTCAGTGAGAGCATTAAAAATGATAGAGAGAACGGTCAAGAGAGGCAAACAAAGAGAGGTAAAAAGAGTAAGTAAGGCAGAGAGAAAGAGACGGAGGTGGCACAGCATGTCCAAAATGCCTAAAATTCATTGATTATTTTTTTGACAGACACATTTTATAAGCGAAGCCTAAAGAGGAAATTGTGATTTGACAGTGTAAAATTTGATTAGTTTATAAACGCAGCATGCATGATTCAGATCACTCTGAGTCATGTTGAGGTAATCATGTTCCCCAAACCGCTCGAGTAAACTTGGCTAATTGGCTTTTACAGTGTGTGTATTATTCAACCGGATCCTGAACAAGCAAAAGCGATTTCTTTCTCAAACTGCTCACACTACCCCTTCAACTCTACTCTAATTAATAAGGGCGAACAAATCAGCAGCACCTCTCTATTATTTCTAAAAGAGCAGAGAACCCAGGGAGATGAAAGTCAAAGATTCCCCAAGCATTCACACTGTCTGAGGTCTAATTAAGTCTCTGCAAACACCAAATTATCATCCTGTTTCATCTCAGCATATTAAAAACCCCACAGTAGGAGTAAGGGATATAAAAAAAATCATATCATGGTTCTTTTTCACAATACGTAATATTTACCTTTGCTGAGGTTTGCTACTGCACATACATTTTATATGTTGCTTCTTTTCGAGTGAGCAATGCTAGATATTCACTCACTGGCCACTTAAATAGGAACACCTACGGCTCATTCGTGGATTTATTTGATCAAAAAATTTAGTGGTGGTTGTGCAACGCATAAAATCACACAGTTACAGAGCGAGAGCTTTAAACTATATTCAAGGATTTTCATACAGAAATCCCTAGCCTTTACATAAAGCATGAAATAAAAAAATAAAAGAGAGAGAGAGAGGGAGAGAGGGAGAGAGAGAGAGAGAGAGAGAGAGAGAGAGAGAGAAGTAGCCTGACTGGTTTGAGCAGGAAGGTTACAGCAACTCCAATTACTCTTTAGAAATGTGGTGAGCACAGATGTATCTTAGAGGTATAAAAAAGGGAATAAAAACTTGCCCCACTGCAACTGCCGAAGTAATAAATTAATGTAGTTCATTCATTGAATTTTAAATAAACACTAACTAGTGTTGCAAAAAACAATCCAAGTAGCCTAAGCACATGGGCATTAGCATTAGCATGAGCATGACCATGCACTTCTCATGGCCTCTGTTTTATCAGGAGAAGATAAACAGCGCTTGATATCTTGATTTCTTGATATCTGATTAAACAGGGTATGCGGTGTACCACCTATGCCATGATAACATATGCAGATCGGATGATCCACTATGGTGACCCTGAACAAGAAATGGTGAAGGACATCAACAGAATATATATTTTAATATGCAGCACTTCATCTGCATTTACAACTAGAATCTATACAGTAGGATTAGACATAGCAGAGGAGGGTATGGATGCAGATGAAATTCACTAAGAAAGAAGTTCCATCAAGTTTTCTTGGTGGAGTTTGGTAACTGCTGCTAGTTTCTGAACAGATCATTGGTGCACACATCAGTGAGACACAAGATTGTAACCCATTTCCATCCGAACCGTGAAACGGGCATTTTGTGGTGGCCAGGCTACTCTTTAGGTGTCCCTGTCCGTCATCATTAAAGTTAAAATTTCTTCTCCCCGTTTAGTTAAATGACTTGTTCAGATGCAGAGTTTGCCCAGGCATATCTGTGCAGTATTACACTACTATTTCATGCAAAGAAGTGCTTTAAATCTCCTACTCGGTATAAGTGAGCCCGACCGGGACACTTTCAACTCGGAGCATGGCAGCAATCAATATCAACTCATTCTCCATAGTGACCTAGTGGACCCCAAAAATATTACATATTGTGTATTATTCTTTTTATGTATTCATTTTCATGGAGGAAGCAATAATTCCAGGCAATGTAAGTGTGAACTTTGCACCTCGAGTAGGTAATATCGAAAGAAGACTTTTTTCCTGTGGTATACTGTACAGTAACAGTTTTATACCACAGAAACAAGTCTGCTTTCGATATTACAGACTCGAGGTGTATTATGATTTAAGGGGTAGTTTGCACAATGCGAAACGCTAGCTTTGTACAGAACATCTCTTGACTTATTGACTCAATTTGTGGTAATAGGAACATTGTGTACATTTCATATTTGACCAGAGTATTCTTTTACATCACGTCTGGTTGAGTAATTAGATGTTTCACGTTGCAAATGCAGAGATGAAATTAAGACTTGTTATGTTTTTCTGCATCCTGTTAAGAGATGATGATGGATGATGTCTGTTAAACAAATTACAAATTTTGTTGTTTGACATTAATAATGATTACAGACATGGAAAATCCCTAATTGTCTACCCTCCCTGTTTTTTCCACCTGCTTAAGGAGTGAATTTCCATTTAGATGACATGCTTCCCCATAATATGGGGACAAGCGCTCATTTAATTAGACCGACTCCTCCTGTATTACAGTGAGAGGCAGCAGCCAGTGTAATTAGCCTGAGATGTGATTATGTACACCGTGCTGTGGGGGCTTTTCTCGATTTCCAGCAAGTCTTTCCTCTTCTTAACACCGCTGTTTGCGTTTGTACTTTTATACGTATGAACAATTCCGAGTGCTTTTGTTTCCCTTTGTCATTAATCACCGCTCAACGACCCTCTAACACGTACCGATTACTTTAGGGACATTAGTGTAAAATGAGACACGGTCCCATAATCACTTCAGGGAAGAGCACTACATTCAGCAGAGAGTTGGGATGTGTGTGTGTGTGTGTTTGCGTGTGTGTGTGTATATGTGTGTGTGTGCATGCATTATTTTGCATTAGTGCATCTGTTTTACATCTGGTTCCAATGAATTTCACATTAGCACCTCTGGCAATTATATTCTACAATGATTTCAGGAGCACTTTATAGGAAGCCTGTCTTAATGAGGACATGAATGAGCAATAAAGGAAGTATTTCTAGAACAATGCGTTAAAATATTCAGTACCATTTTAAAGATGGGATTTATAAAGTAAACACTCATCAATGGTAAAGAAAACAAGACTTCAGAAGCATCAGAATAACTGATAGACATTGTAAGGTTATGCATATGTTATTAACCCAGGCTTGAAAAAAGCTTGTACAAACTCTCATGATTAGACAAATAATCTTTTATAGACATTTAACCCCTTTCATCCTATTAGGATGAGCACTTCTGTTGACCAAAACTCACAGAACCAGAAGCAGAAAAGCAGTTTTTTTTATAATTTTTTTATTAACCACCAATATAATGGTAATATGGAAATATGTAAGTAATATAAACTGGTAATATTTACTTATTCTAAGTACTAGAATTATTCTATTTTTATACTTATTTTTATTTTTTATATGTGTATTTTTTTGAAATTATACTTATTTTATATTGAGCATATAATTTTCAAGCAAGAGGCTCAAAAATAAACATAGAGTTGAACAGGATAAACCATTTGGACTCCCAGACTCCCAGTCATCCTTCTGATTCTGCTTATTGGTGAAGTACAAGTTCAGTTCTCTCATGTTTACCAAGCCTGACTTTCTGCTCATGTTTACCTGTGTTTTGGATTAAGTACATCTTCTGCTCTTGACCTTGATTTATTTTTTTTGGCTAGCCTGTTTGGAATCAGTTCAGTACCCTGATCGACTTATGTCTGTTTTTGACCCTGCTTTGTAACTAATGTCTGTTGTGAGTGTTTTCTCTACACAGTTTGCTAAATGCTCCTTATTTTTTTGATACGTTCCTATTAATCTAAACACTTAGATTAAAAAACTTTCATTTGCATCCGATCATTAAGTGTCTGTGTAGGTGAAACATAGATTTATGTAGTAAGATGCATTAAATTTGTTATATCTCTATAAAGTCCAAACAGCTAATCTTAAAATGCTTTTGCAATTAATAGGCAACATGTTTAGGAACAGGACTGCAGAACCAATGTTCATAGGGAGATTTAACTAGTAAACCCACTGTACACCAGATACAGTTACTGCTTCAGCATCACTGCATGGAGCACACGGCCATGTTAATCAATGTAGTGTTTTACACAATTATCGCATTTTCTTTGCTCTATGTCTAAGGAACAGGTGTTATCTTGTGCTCACAAAGGTGTCACACTTGTGCTTCTAACCTAGACAACTTATAGCTCTATACTTATACTTATACTTATACTTATAGCTCTAATACAACTACAGATGCAGACCTTTGCGGTCATAAAGCTAAATGTTGTGCTATTTACAGATAACCCTAACCCTAACCCTCCCCCAGATACTGTATGATAGTTCGTCATTAAAATGTTATTTTTAGCAATTGTAGCAGCATATGTGGTACGATACACCGGGCACCCGCTTTGCCGCCTTGTGAGTTAAGTCGCCTCAGTCTCAAAGTCAAATTCAAATTCAAATTTTTATTTATTCGTATAGTGCTTTTAACCATGGATATCAACATAAAACAAAAAGTTAATATAAAGAGGGGGGGGCACGGTGGCTTAGTGGTTAGCACGTTTGCCTCACACCTCCAGGGTTGGGGGTTCGATTATATGGTAAAGGAAGAAACCTTGAGAGGAACCAGACTCAAAGGGAACCCATCCTCATTTCTCATCCCCAGCGTCATTGGGCATCAGGGCAGGATACACCCTGGACGGAGTGCCAACCCATCGCAGGGCACACACACACTCTCATTCACTCACGCAATCACACACTAGGGACAATTTTCCAGAGATGCCAATCAACCTACCATGCATGAAACCGGAGTACCCGGAGGAAACCCCCGAGGCACAGGGAGAACATGCAAACTCCACACACACAAGGTGGAGGCGGGAATCGAACCCCGACCCTGGAGGTGTGAGGCGAACGTGCTAACCACTAAGCCACCGTGCCCCCTATAAATATACAGTCTGACAAATTTTTTATTGTTGAGGAGGTTGTTGTCATCAAAGACATGTAGACATGTAGTCCAAAATCTTAATAACAAGGAAGACAAGTCCCGCCAGCGATCGACCGAGTGCAGTTGTTTTAGTGTTACAACACGCATTATTTACCTGTATTTTTCACTCAGGTATTATCTCCATCCTCATCTTCCGACATCTAAGTTAATGTAGACATCAACAACCTAACTTTGTTCAAGTATGCAGACGTTGGACAGAATCTTGGTCCCTCATACTGATCATCATTTTTAAAGACTCCTGGGAAGGCTAGGTCATTGTCCGACAGGTCATCTCCTTCGTAACACAGGGATTAGCTGTATTATGATAAACTTTATGATGCTTTATAGTGACTACAAAAGCTCAAAATAGATTTATCATATATAGTATCTTGTAATATATCATTGATGAATATATGATTGATTATATTGAATTCTATTACAACTACACTACACTGTCGTTTGAGGTTATCAGAGGTTTTCCGTTTTGAAATTTCGGCTTTGGTCAAGTCATAATCAATGGTTTTATAATCATATAAGCAGAAGCACTTGATGATGAAGGTGAAGATTATTATATTATTGAAAGATTATTAGTTATTTGTATCTCACAAGTAAACCTGTATAAATAACTGTCACTTTTCAAGTAAACAACTCAAGCTCCGTCTTCTTGATCGTGGCACACACTCAAATGTAGCTGCATATCACAGGAGATTTAAATCCCTGAGTGCTTTACATACATAATCTGCTCCACACTAGCTTCAACAGCGAAAAACAATTTCACACTTTTTCAGTTTCAGGTATGCAGGCAAATGTAGTTTTTGCATCTTTTGAGATGTGTACTGTACATGTGCACATGGCCCGTTATCTTGATCCGAGTTGTCTCAGCTTGATGACTCAGCATATCTGAATGCAATTCAGATATCCTGTTAATTGAGCCACAAACAAACTTTACCCAAATCACCTCTAAAGTTCTTATGGAGTACGTTTCGATCATGGTTTAATTCGTGGTCTATTCGTTTTGTGTCTTGTGAAAGCAAAGCGGTCCCTGTCGACTTCATGCTTTGCTGACATATAAAGTTGAGTAGCTGTGGTTTTCTGTCATATACCAAATAAAAATGTAGTAAAAAGATTGTCTAATGGTTACTATGGGATTGTGTATCACTTCAGGAAATACAGGATATTAACTAATAGAGGCAATGTGTCACCAGCTATAACATCGAGCATACAAGGGGGATGTGCTAACTTGGTGGTAGCTGATTGGAAGGTTGCAAGCTCGAATCCCAGGTCCACTAAGCTATCTCGTCGGGGCCCCCAAGCAAGGCCCTTACCCCTTAATTTCTCAGTTATTTAAAAATGAGATAAATGTAAATTGCCCTGCATAAGGGCATCTGCCAAATGCCATAAATGTATGTAGTTAGGTAGCAGTTACAGCATTTGGTGTAAAACAGCTATTTTTTTTGTATTGTACTTTATTTATTTGAATTCATTCTCATCTAATGTAATCTTATCAACCTTCTTTATCTCTGTGTCTAATTTTTTTAATTTGAAGCTAATTTTTTGAAGTACTTCAAATCACAGTTTCATTATTAGTAGAGATGTGGCACAGACTCTCTCTACCAAGTGATCATGGTGTAAGTGAGATCCACAGCTTGCTCTGCATTACACGATTTTAACGCCTTTCACATCATGCACTACAATCGGTTAATGCACACTTAGCCATGGATTTATGTGCCTTACTTATGTGACCAATATTTCCTGTATATTTCTGATGTATTTCATGGTGCATGAATGTATTTAATTTAGACCAGACCGTATGAGAGACACCACTACGGCATGAAGCTTGTTGATTTTCGTGCTTCTGCAGCAAGATTTTTACTCCTTGCTTTTTTCACATTAATGACATTTGGCAGATGCCCTTATCCTGAGTAACTTACTTTTATCTCATTTATACATTTAACTGAGCAACTGAGGGTTACAGACCTTGCTTAAGGGCCCAGCAGTGGCAGCTTGGTGGTCTTGGGTTTAAAACTAACAACCATCCAATCAGTAGTCCAACACTCTAATTATCGGGCTATCGCTTTTTGTTTTTATTGTCCGTTGCTTCACTTTATCTCTGTCTCATATCCATTGTAACCATTTTGAAACACGTTATCTATAACTCAGTGTAATATACAGATGGGCTCTGGAGTCATAAACAAGTTGTGCTGTAAACAAAATGTGGTCTGAGAGCTCATCAATGGAGAAGTGTTCAGAAAGAGAGTGCACTTATATTATCAACACCAAAAGCTCTTAGGTCTTTTGAAGCTAGTTCCTCTTTCAGGGCCACTTCAACAGGTCTGAGGATGGCTCATTTCAAAAGAAATGTATGTGAAAACACCTAGAAGCATGTGTGAAGTGGAAAATTTGACTTGTGGGCAGTTTCACACATATACCAACCAACCAACAACTTTATCAGGAACACCAACACACCTGCTTATTCATATGATTATTTCAGTCCCTTAGTGTCACTGAAAATACAGGGAGTGCAGAATTATTAGGGAAGTTGTATTTTTGAGGATTAATTTTATTATTGAACAACAACCATGTTCTCAATGAACCCAAAAAACTCATTAATAGCAAAGCTGAATATTTTTGGAAGTAGTTTTTAGTTTGTTTGTAGTTTTAGCTATTTTAGGAGGATATCTGTGTGTGCAGGTGACTATTACTGTGCATAATTATTAGGCAACTTAACAAAAAACAAATATATACCCATTTCAATTATTTATTTTCACCAGTGAAACCAATATTACATCTCAACATTCACTAATATACATTTCTGACATTCAAAAACAAAACAAAAACAAATCAGTGACCAATATTGTCAGGACTCTGCCTGGACTTTGGCCATGTGCCTTTTGTTTGTTTTCATGTTCACGTGTCTGCCCCGCCCTTGTCTTTTCCGCCCCGCCTCTGCACACCTGTCCCTCATGTTTATTGATTATCTGTATTATTTAATTGAGCCGCGTTGCCTCGTGCAGCGCGGAATCCTATTGTCTCCTGTCGTCGTCATGTCCGGTTATGTCTGTGTCCTGTTTCGTGTGTATTTCAGTTATTAAATTCCCTGTTTTTGTTAAGCTGTCCTGCATTTGGGTCCATTTTTATCCCGCGTTCGCTGACAGAAGGATTCCGCCAGACCAGGACCCAGCAGGACAGCTGCAGCTTGGACCGGCCGCTTGGGAGCATTTTTTTTTTTTGGATTTTTTTTTTCCCTTGGACTTTGCGGGTTTTGGTGACATCGTCCGCATTTTTCCGGTGGGGGACGCCGCTCCGCTTCCGGCTTTTCCGCGGGGGGCGCCGCTCCACTTCCTGGTTGCGGGCCGTGTCACCAGCCCGAGTTTTGTTTTGTTTTTTCGGTGTCCTGTGACATCGCCCCGCATCTGTCCGGTGGGGGGCGTCGCTTCACATCTGGTTTCCGTGGGGGACGCCGCCCCACTTCCTGTCCGCGGGGGGTGTTGCAGGCCCGTGTTTTGCCCACTGGATTTTTTTTCTGTTCTGTGGAGGTTTTTGTTTTTTCCCTGCCCTCCCTCCCCTTTTCCTGGTTCTGAGAGGTGGGTCTGGCCGTGGTGCGTCGGGGGTTGTGCTCGGCCCTCCTGTTCGGCTGTGGACGTCGCTCGGCCCTCCTGTTCGGCTGTGGACGTCGCTCGGCCCTCCTGTTCGGCTGTGGACGTCGCTCGGCCCTCCTGTTCGGCTGTGGACGTCGCTCGGCCCTCCTGTTCGGCTGTGGACGTCGCTCGGCCCTCCTGTTCGGCTGTGGACGTCGCTCGGCCCTCCTGTTCGGCTGTGGATGTCGCTCGGCCCTCCTGTTCGGCTGTGGACGTCGCTCGGCCCTCCTGTTCGGCTGTGGACGTCGCTCGGCCACTCTGGCTGCGCCGCCGTGTGCCTTGCTCCCCCCACCTGCCTCGCCGTGTGCCTTGCTCCCCCCACCTGCCTCGCCGTGTGCCTTGCTCCCCCCACCTGCCTCGCCGTGTGCCTTGCTCCCCCCACCTGCCTCGCCGTGTGCCTTGCTCCCCCCACCTGCCTCGCCGTGTGCCTTGCTCCCCCCTCCTGGACCCGTCGGGACTGTCAGGATGGTTTGGCGCGTCGGGAGCCGCGCCTTGAGGGGGGGGTTCTGTCAGGACTCTGCCTGGACTTTGGCCATGTGCCTTTTGTTTATGTTTTCATGTTCACGTGTCTGCCCCGCCCTTGTCTTTTCCGCCCCGCCTCTGCACACCTGTCCCTCATGTTTATTGATTATCTGTATTATTTAATTGAGCCGCGTTGCCTCGTGCAGCGCGGAATCCTATTGTCTCCTGTCGTCGTCATGTCCGGTTATGTCTGTGTCCTGTTTCGTGTGTATTTCAGTTATTAAATTCCCTGTTTTTGTTAAGCTGTCCTGCATTTGGGTCCATTTTTATCCCGCGTTCGCTGACAAATATAGCCACCTTTCTTTGCAAGGACACTCAAAAGCCTGCCATCCATGGATTCTGTCAGTGTTTTGATCTGTTCACCGTCAACATTGCGTGCAGCAGCAACCACAGCCTCCCAGACACTCTTCAGAGAGGTGTACTGTTTTCCCTCCTTGTAAATCTCACATTTGATGATGGACCACAGGTTCTCTATGGGGTTCAGATCAGGTGAACAAGGAGGCCATGTCATTAGTTTTTCTTCTTTTAGACCCTTTCTTGCCAGCCACGCTGTGGAGTACTTGGACGCGTGTGATGGAGCATTGTCCTGCATGAAAATCATGTTTTTCTTGAAGGATGCAGACTTCTTCCTGTACCACTGCTTGAAGAAGGTGTCTTCCAGAAACTGGCAGTAGGACTGGGAGTTGAGCTTGACCCCATCCTCAACCCGAAAAGGCCCCACAAGCTCATCTTTGATGATACCAGCCCAAACCAGTACTCCACCTCCACCTTGCTGGCGTCTCAGTCGGACTGGAGCTCTCTGCCCTTTACCGATCCAGCCACGAGCCCATCCATCTGGCCCATCAAGACTCACTCTCATTTCATCAGTCCATAAAACCTTAGAAAAATCAGTCTTCAGATATTTCTTGGCCCAGTCTTGACGTTTCAGCTTGTGTGTCTTGTTCAGTGGTGGTCGTTTTTCAGCCTTTCTTACCTTGGCCATGTCTCTGAGTATTGCACACCTTGTGCTTTTGGGCACTCCAGTGATGTTGCAGCTCTGAAATATGGCAAAACTGGTGGCAAGTGGCATCTTGGCAGCTGCACGCTTGACTTTTCTCAGTTCATGGGCAGTTATTTTGCGCCTTGGTTTTTCCACACGCTTCTTGCGACCCTGTTGACTATTTTGAATGAAACGCTTGATTGTTCGATGATCACGCTTCAGAAGCTTGGCAATTTTAAGAGTGCTGCATCCCTCTGCAAGATATCTCACTATTTTTGACTTTTCGGAGCCTGTCAAGTCCTTCTTTTGACCCATTTTGCCAAAGGAAAGGAAGTTGCCTAATAATTATGCACACCTGATATAGGGTGTAGATGTCATTAGACCACACCCCTTCTCATTACAGAGATGCACATCACCTAATATGCTTAATTGGTTGTAGGCTTTCGAGCCTATACAGCTTGGAGTAAGACAACATGCATAAAGAGGATGATGTGGTCAAAATACTCATTTGCCTAATAATTCTGCACTCCCTGTAGATTGAATTGGAAGATTAGAAAACAATGTCCAGTCTATTTCCAATCTGACCAGTTTTGGCTGGTCTGTGCACTCAGTAGAGACTCCCAACACCCAGGTTTGACATGTTATATGTGCTGTGATACCTTTCTGCTCACTAGGTTTGTGAAGACTGGCTATTTTAGTTATGAGTCAACAACTGGATAGCTGAAACCGGTCTGGACATTATCAACTGATTTTTCTCATCAACTTGAAGGACTAGTTTTCAACAGATTTTTTTTTTTTTTACATTATATTGTGCTCTTGACCTGTATCTGCATGATTTTATGCACTGCACTGCGTTGCTACGTAGCTTGACCAATTGGAAAAGTGCATGACTGAACTGGTGTACAGGTGTGTTGCTAATAAAGTGGCCACTGAGTACTCACTTTTCTTGAAGTGGATCTAAAACATTTATTTATGTATTATTTTTTAAACGAAACTCTTATTGACATATTGACGTAGAATACCTAGACCTAATAAACTCTATTTATTACTTTGTTATAAAGTATCATTACCCAGCGATGCAGATCTTCCTTCCAAAGGCACTAATTTAAAGGCCAGAAATATTCATTATTCATAAGAATTAATTTGATGCTTTAACAGTGAAGCTGCATTTTATCTAGGAATGTGATATTAATGCTTATTCAAGTGCTTATGGAGTGTTATTCGATGCTAATGCATCGAATAAGCAGTGCTTATGCATGCGTGTCCTACCAAAGGTCATTCACACAAACATTTCAGCACACAATAAAGCAAAGTAACATAAAATAATGAGTGAGTAGGATGTCACCTGGGCATGGTGTTGTGTTGCACTCCTGGTATTCCTGCGCAGGCCCTGAACATGTCGTCCCTCCATATTTGGGTTTTGGGTTGGAGCAGGTTCGCTTACGGCTGCGCACTCCAGAGCTGCAGTCACGGCTGCACTGAGTCCATGAGCTCCACACTGACCAGCCTCCGTTCACTGTGAGCCCAGAAATACGGCCTGATCGCAGTACGTCTCCTGACACACACACACACACACACACACACACACACACACACACACACACACACACACATAGAGATGGAGGCTATGTTAGGAAGTGTCTCAGCTGAATTGGGGACCTGAAGACTCAGATACAATGCTGATTCACACAATATATAAATTGATGCCTTGTCATAAATATTGCACTTTCAGACCGAGCCGAGATGAGTAGCAGGAAAATGTATGGCATGTGAGATAAGCGAAGCAGACTATTAAATAAACCGAGGGTAATAACAAGATCTCAGCAACCTGGAGAAGCAAAATTTACAGTCAGGGCAAAATGTAGCTTTTTTATTTGTTTGCTTGCTGCGTTTACACAAAGTTAGGGATGGGAAAAGTATAAATTCATTAAACTCTCTTCATGACATGCTCCGGATTTTGTATTTTGTCAGATGATAACGATGATCAATTTATGTGAAGTTTTACATCATTTCTAGCAATAAAAATAAGAAGGCTAATATATTGTATAACATTCATTAGCCATAGGATTCTTGATAATATAAAAGGTAGTTTTGAATAATTTGAATGTTAGAAAATTTAGACAAATTGTATAACCAGTTAGTCAACTGTATCATGTTCAGGACTATATCTGGAGTGAAATATAATAATATATCTGGATTCTTCCATAATACAATAAAAAGGCTTGGAAAGTATAGAAATACATCTTAATTTATTATACAACAGATTCTGAAATAGAAATAAAACTTTATTAATGACAAGCAACTGTAAAGTGTCAAAAAATAAAAACAACAACTGTCACCTAATCTAACATTTACATAAACCCATGACAAAAAACTGTGTGAAATTACGTCCTGAAATGTATCTTGTCAGATTCAGAACATTTTTGTTTTTGAACTGATTACTAAAAGATAATCTGATTTCATTTTTCTGACATATTCTTTTAACATATTCATTCATTCATTCATTCATTTTCTACCGCTTATCCGAATTACCTCGGGTCACGGGGAGCCTGTGCCTATCTCAGGCGTCACTGGGCATCAAGGCAGGATACACCCTGGACGGAGTGCCAACCCATCACAGGGCACACACACACTCTCATTCACTCACGCACTCACACACTACGGACAATTTTTCCAGAGATGCCAATCAACCTACCATGCATGTCTTTGGACCGGGGGAGGAAACCGGAGTACCCGGAGGAAACCCCCGAGGCACGGGGAGAACATGCAAACTCCACACACACAAGGCGGAGGCGGGAATCGAACCCCCAACCCTGGAGGTGTGAGGTGAACGTGCTAACCACTAAGCCACCGTGCCCACCTTTAACATATTCTGACATATTAATTTATTATGTTAAATGCCAATTAATATAAACAATTGAAAATTTCCTCGGTGTAAACTCTGAAATTCTTGAAGTTCTTTAATACTAGAAGACGTGAGACATACGGCTTATGGCACTACTTTTTTGTTGAGTGCTGCCTTAAAAAGGAATTATTCTTACAGCAAACTTTAGTGCTCAGGGATTTTTTTTTTTTGCTATTTTCATGCCATTGTTTGCTTGTGCTTCACTCTCCATTTTTCAGCACTTGACCTTTAGCAGGGCCTGGCTAGGGATGAGGGGAATGTCAGTCCCTCTTTGCCTCTTTGCTCATTCTCATTATTTATAGAGCTCTCCATCAAACAGCCCTCTCAATGCCAATAGACTGTTTCATAACCTTTTCACACCTTAGAACCAAGAGTGCATTGAGTTGCAGGTAAACACAAAGCAAAAGCCGACTACTCAATAAACAGCCGTACACTTTCCTAGTACAAATCAATTGCAAATAAAAAGGAATAAACTTCAACACTGAGGAAAAAAGCAGACTGATGTTGATGATGATTATCATAATCATGATGATGAACATGAAGAGGAGGAGGAGGAGGAGGAAAAGGAGGAAGAAGAAGAAACAACTTTGCTCTTTTTGGCTGTTCTGAACTCACAATAGAACTCAGAAGTCCACGGTGTATTCACACCTTTCTCTCAAACTTCTGTAAACTGGCAAACTCAGGAGTATCAGCACAACAAAACAAGAGTGTGCAGATGCTACAGGTATTTGGTTGAATAGGAAACCATGGTTCAAACTACTGGGTAAATTTGCAGTTAGTAAGTGAAATGCTTACAAAACCTGAATGTATCTACACATGCATTACAAAGCTCAGCTATAAGAATACAAAGACCAGCTCCATTTAAACAAAACACAATTCCAACCCTGAGTGGCTAAATGAACAGACCAAAAAAAATGGGTAAACATTGTGAACACCAAAAAAAAAAGTGACGTTGTTTTTGGGCATTCACTAAATTCCAGGGGTTTCGTTACCACGACGTAAAGTGGGCGTGTTTCTGGAGGTCTTGGAAAAACTCCCTCTTTCAAAAAAAAAAAAAGACGGTGGATAATGAAGGACAAAATAGTCATACAGGTAGATTTTATATTTTATATCTATTTTGCTTTATTATCTTACAGTTAAGCTATTTTCAAAAACAAATAAACATCCAAAAACTATGGTTAGGGTTAGGGTTAGGGTTAGATTATCAAATAGGCCACGCCTGCCCTATGACACAATATCTGTTACGCTGTTCTGAAATCCCTGGAAATAAGTGCATCCCGTTGTTTTTGAGATATTCTCATTTTAAATTGAGCATGTCATTTTTTTAGGGGAGGGGCTCAAAAATAGGCCTAGAGTTGAACAGGTTAATGCATCTGCACATCGTTCTTTTTTTGGTCAGGGTATATATTGGCCAGGAGGTGGGAATACACCATAGATGGAACTCCAGTCCATTGCAGGATAAAACGTTGGTTGAGTTTCCAGTCAACGGAAAACATAAAGTGACACTGACGTAAAGTATATTTTCTGCCATTTTGAAAGACGCCCTTATTTAAAGCAACTTACATTTATCTCATTCATACAACTGAGCAATTGCAGATTAAGGGCCTTGCTCAGGGGCCCAGCAGTGGCAGTTTGTATTGCTGGGATTCAAAAGAGCTACCACTTCAAAGTAAGGGCATTGTATTGTTTATTTCTGTTGCTGCAATATTTACAATTATGCAAATACATCTGAAAATCATTTGCCTTATCACAAATGGGTCTAGGTGACTGGACCTCACCACACAAATACCTCTCATCCTCTCTTACTTTATAATGGTGGCACTAAGGGGGCACTAGAGGGTGCTGCACCTTCCACTAGAATAAGCCATAGCATCCACCAAGTATATTTACTTAAAAATAATAAAATACAAAAATATATTCAGTGGCTTAAAATATATAAATTTCATGAAGCATTCTTTTGCACTTTAAGGTACGTTGTTATCTATGGCATACGAGTTAACAATTAGATCAGTAAAGTCGATGCACTTGTGACATAACACGTCACTGCGATCTACAGTGCGCAAGATAACGGTTGCAAAACTTTATTTTTAATAAAAATTTAAACAATCTCAATCTGTTTCCCCAGGTCAGAGACTTTGATTATTTAGTCAAATTAAATGTATACATTTAGGTATGAATTTTTTAGATATGGAAAACTTGTCGTACATATTGTTTACAATACTAAACCTCATAGCAATGTTTATGATATATATAGTTTTATGAAGACAAAAATACACAATGTTTTACATTGATTATCATTTGGGAGCCTTTTTAGCTATGTATTTTTTAGCTAAATTATGTTGTTATCATAGTTAGCTAATAAGTCTCTCTTGGATTCGAGAGAAATTATATTACTGGCATTTCTGTTTCTGTTTTTTTTTGCAATTATCAACAGATTTTTACTTAATTTATCTGATTTCACTGTACACAATTTCATATGTATACTTGAATGTGTATATTATCTTGAATGTGTATATTATCATTTACTTATTTAAATGTCCTTTAACCTCAGTTTCTTCATGGGTTTTTATTACCTTGTTGTCACTATGCTCTGAAAATGAGACTCTTATCTCTGTAGGGTTTTCCGATCAATAACATCTGAATGAATACGCTAGGCAAGGTCTTCGTATTTTGATTATTCGTAATATCCAGTTCCCAAGAAAGTGGCCTGGTACACCAAAGCTCCTGCTAATAAAACATTCCTGGTGCCGCTGCCAATGCTTATTAACAGTTAGACAGCGAGCAATTAAAAACTGCTCCCTGCTGTATTTGTACTGCAGATCATTATGAAAAGGTGCTGAATGAAAATCATTATGAAACATAAAGGAACGGAGAAAAATAAAATAAAGGAGCATTTTATATATATATGTATGTATATAAATAATTTTTTAACCTAAAAATTAAGGTAAGATATACTGTTGTTTATGAATGAAAACTTTTAGAAAAGTCCTGACAAACATCATGTTGAGGAAAGATGATGGGAGGAGAGACAGAGAGACAGACATGGAAAGAGAAATACCCAAAGACCCAATTTTTTCTTTTGATGTTAGTGTACTAACAAGTTTTGGGGCAGCATCCTAGAGTATAGTGGAAGGGGGTAAAAAGCTCTGAGCAAGAGGTAATCATAGACATCAAATTGCCTTTAAAACCTATGGCAGACCTTGGGCAGCATCCAATAAAAGTAAATATATGATTAGTTCTAGTAGAATGAAAGCAGGGAGCATGAAGGAAGGAAAGAACATGATCAGAAGTTCCCTCGAATAAAAAACCTTTAGGCCAATTACTTAATGGAGCAAGAGTTTAAAGAGAGGAGCGGAAGAAAAGACAGAATGAGAATAGAGAAGAGAGCAAGATCTTGAAAGAGGATGACATGTACTAGACACTTGAACACATCGTGAGTGTTACAGTAGGTATGATCATGAAGACAGCAGACAATAATGAGGAAGTGGGAGGAGGGTGAGAGGGAGAGATCGTCCACTTTAGAAGACGAAGCAGCACAAAGTGACCTGACCTGTGAAAAATAAAGAAACGACTTTTACAGAAAAGACTCAAATTGTAGCTTCATGTCATCACCACAAATTCAACTCCTTTCGATCTAAGACACGGTTAAAAATTTCAACCTGACAATGATTTCATTCTTAACACTTTGGTAGCATCAGAGGCATCTTTTACAAAACTAAATACCCTTGGCCAATGTTTAACTGATGATCATTACGCTGAAGAGGCTTTAATAAATCAGTTATGGCAAGATGCTAATGAGTGATATTTCACTGATATTGTTATTGGATTTTCATCCACATTAATCTTCTTAGTGTAGGTGCATTAATTCTTTTCATAATAGTAGAGGAAGCCAGCTGTTGAGAAGTCCCTCTCTCAGCATGTGGCATATCTCCCAGTGTGGTGTGTGCTGCTGGCACTTATTCCCTGTACACTGTGTGCTTTTGTTTTATCATGTGCCTTTGTTGTTATTCCAGTACTGTCTCCTCCCTTGTCCTGTCATTGGTCCATTGTTTCAGCTTTGTTTCCCAGAGCCTTACTTCTGCGACTTCCTGGTCGTACGATCATTTCCTGTTTTACTGATTTATGAATATTGATATTTATGTTGCATATGAATATTTGATGTTGCCTACTGGTGCTCAGACCACAGCTACAAACTTCTTCTGAATGATGATTGGATTACATTAAATATAACATGCTGAGTTGTCAAACTTGTGTCCTGGCTAAAAAGAAGCTCATGTTACACCAGCAACAAACTGCCTGTCTTCATCATCATACTGGCCACATACTGTATCACAAACACTATACAGAATGAAGGAGTTTGCTATCTACAAGGCGATATTAATGTATATCTTTGCTAATTACTTTTCTGTTTAACACCATCTTAAAAGCAATACCTTACAAGGAATAAATCACAATAGAGCCTGAATTGACAGGAAAATAATAAGTGACAAGGTGTTACCACTTTACAGTTCATTCCTTTACAATTCATTACTCATGATTAATGATATATATATATATATATATATATATATATATATATATATATATATATATATATATATATATTTAAAATATTTTCTAATATTATTTTTATATAATTTCATAGTTCTATTTATTGTAACATCTGAAAAGCTTATTTTCTCTCGCTCGAAGTTAATAATACAAAAAAACCTGGCTAGTCATATTATAGAGAAACTGAAAAACACAAAGTCCTTCATCTTGAAGAATTTAAGAATTTCTAGTGGCAGAATACCTAAAAAAACAGCTATAACAGTTACAAAATAAGGACACTGGAGACACGGACACTGGAGACACTTCTGGAGAAATAAAAACAAAAACATAACTTTAGAGAAAATCTTCCATTTCATCTATTTTGTGGTTTTATTTCTCCAATGCAAGTCTAACATCATAAGGAGTTATGATAGAAATGATAATATAATGTAGAATAAGCACATTATTCTAAACCTGTGATTGTTAGAGATGCTACAATAGTAAATTAGTCAACATCTGATTAGATAGCTGAATGGTGCTGTAGTTAAATGTAAATGTAGTTTACATTTCTATTTAAAAAAACTAAATCTGTAATTAGGTACACTTTTTGGTTAGACAGAATGACATCTGGGTTTTAAAAACAGGCTTTTTCCATCTCTTTAAGGGGAACTGTGTAGGCTGGGCAGTGTGTTAATTCTCTCTTGAAGCGTGGTTAGTGAAAGAGTTTTCAGTGCATTTGAGAATATAGCATGCCCTGCCAATAATCATTTGGAAGGCACATTTTTGAACATGTTGGTTTGACAGAGTTTGTGTCAGATTTCCATGGCATGCTGGGTGTCCATAATGGAGTTTAGGATGGATAAATCTAGTATATATATTGGTGTTAGGTTTGAAGTGGTAATTCTTGCACTTTTTAGATGCCTCGTGAAATGTAGTTTGGTGTTACGACAATCCCGCTGTAGGTCAGATTGTGTCCTAGCTCCTTGACAGTATCACAAGATGTTCTCTGTTATCCAGACAGGTGAAGTGGCATAGGAGGAGGAGGTTTTCTTATAAATGTCACTGTCTTGATTACTGTATTTAAATGCATTTAGTGCCATTTTACAGCACAGAATCTATGTTATCCAGACCATGCTGTACATCTATGACAATTTTCAAAATCTGTAGCAGCACTTGTGATCAGACCCCTGAATACTGTACATTGGAATGCTTACATGAGCGCTGGTTCAAATACTGCAGTCATAATAACCAACAAACCAACTACCTACATTACTGTCTTTATTTCTTAAACTTCAGTATGAGATCTGCCCCTAGTACAGTCACCGGTGGCTTCTCCATTCTCTGTAGTGCCCAGTAAAGTATAGCCCTACTGTAGACTGTCAGCCTTTTGAAAATATTGAATTATATAAAATAACTTTTAGACAATAATTTCCTATTTGCACAATCAAAATTTTATTTTCCTAAACGTAGCTATTTCACAGATATATTTTTATATTCTGTTACCTTTTTAGATGTTACACAATCATTGAGCAGTATGCCTCCTGCCAGATTTTGCTCTATGATTAATGGAAAAAAATTGGAACAGTAACAGCGATCCTTTAGGATAGAAATCATAATGCCCAAAATCTATGGTTAGAAGTTCCTACTGGTTGTATTGGATCCAATTTCATGGAACAATGAACCCTAGAAAGATGTAGATACACGCTTGATGGAAAGCCACTGATAAGATTCACACACTCATAGGCTATTTACCATAGATTGTTGAGCTACTAATATGCTTTTGTGGGCCAGAGGAAACAGGAGAACCCAGAGAAAACCCAAACAGACATGGGGATCTCAGGATCAAACTGGGGACCAAGGAGCTGTGAGGTAGTCATGCTACCTGCTGTACCACTGTGAAAGCCTACTAGCTGGATGAGGCATTGAATGGCTACAGTCAGGTCATTAATAGTGGATGGAACTTCAGAGGATTTCTACTCACTAGTGCATGGGCAGATCTTCAAGGCCTGCTACCAAATGAAGTAGAGTCAAGAATAGGAAGATATATCCTCTTTTCCTCAGTGGCCTGAAACTGCTATCTTACTAAGCTGGTGGGAAGGGGGTTAATGATATCGATTGTGATTGATTAACTGAGGTTGGTTGACATTTGAAAATAGCACTGACATTTGCCTTTTCTACCGTGGAGAATTAATACCTTTAAGGAAAGATGTATTTAAGATATCACTAAGAGTTTCATTCAATCCACAGTCCTTTAAAACTCTCTGATGTATCCCGTCATGGCCAGGGGCTTGTTTTTGGTTTAAATCCTCAACATTTTGAAAGATATTTCCCAAAGTTGGTTCAGAGATGGAAAAAGACTGACCTGTCTAATGTATCAGGAGAGACTGACTGATTATTTGTGGCCACTCAACCACACAACAACAAGCTGGAATATTCATTCACTTAAATATTTCACTTTTCCTTTTCCAATATGAGCCCATTAGAGACACTTTCATTGTAGTCTTTTATCAAAAGTGACTGCAATGTTGCTTATTTAGTAGGAAGCTAAAACAAGCTAGCCAGTTATAGTATATGCTTTTTAATCATAAAGTATGTTTTTATATTCCTTTAAATCTTGCATATGATTTGTTGGCTTTTTTCTTTTCACTTTGGCTTAGTGGTTAGCACGTTCGCCTCACACCTCCAGGGTCAGGGTTCGATTCCCGCCTCCACCTTGTGTGTGTGGAGTTTGCATGTTCTCCCCGTGCATCGGGGGTTTCCTCCGGGTACTCCGGTTTCCTCCCCCGGTCCAAAGACATGCATGGTAGGTTGATTGGCCTATCTGGAAAATTGTCCCTAGTGTGTGATTGCGTGAGTGAATGAGTGTGTGTGCCCTGCGATGGGTTGGCACTCCGTCCAGGGTGTATCCTGCCTTTGTGCCCAATGACGCCTGAGAATGACGCCACAGGCTCCCCGTGACCCGAGGTAGTTCGGATAAGCGGTAGAAGATGGATGTTAGAATGGGTTGTGTTACACATAGCAGCCTGAAAATTGCCAGACGGTTTGGTATTTCTTCACAGGATTGTAAGCCTTTCCTGAAATTAATCAAAGCAGGAACGTTTGATAATCAGTTTTGCCCTTCCTGAGATGTCACCTTGTCATTTTTCACACATCACAAACGTGGTGCTGTTCTATCAGAACTCTGAAGCTTTGATGCCCTTTTCTTTGACATTTCGCCTTCTAGGCTCATTGAAGTCCAGCCTTTTATATATTGCAGGAGAGTTTTTGCAGATAAGAGTTCATAAATTGTTATTGCAGAGGAATTAGAGAAAAAAAATGCTTATTGATACAGGTGTCCAAACAGATTCTACTTATAATTTGTGGTCCTATAGCTATAAGGGTCAGAAAACCATGCGGCTCTGACGGCTTCTAGGGGACTGAGACGCACAGAGCCTTTCTCGTTGAGACATGCAACCATAGCGACCATGTTATCTTCTTCAGAACTGACAGCTGTTGAAGCCAAACCTCCTTTTTGAGAACTCTTGTATATTGTGCTGCTCTTTAATGGGTACTGATGGATGCAGACGTCACACTTCCATGCTGAGCACAAAAGCCATGACTGATCTGCAAAGTATCACTGGGACTGAGAAGCACAGTAGCCAAGCCAAACCTCCATCGCTTGGACTGACAGATGCAGAATTCATGACAGTATTTCCCATATAAAGTCCATTAACAAAAAACGTCTTGATTGTGGCAACGTACTATTCATACTATTTACTACTATTTGTCTGTATTCCACCTTGCAGTCTTTGTTTACTTATGTATTCAGATTGATACTGTAGGCACTAGCGACGATGCTGGCAAGCAAGAACGTCTATGCATTCCCAAGTTCATCCTTCCCAGACAGACCTTCTGACGGCTGTCATACACACTTCTTTGAGCTAAGGTAATTATAAAATGACGCACAATATAAGTTAATTACCTGCCATGAGAGCTCAAAGATCTATCATGCCCGGGTGAACGAATGTAAAAAGGCTTCATCAGACACAGCTGGATGGGTAACAATGGATTTGAGGAGAGATAATTGCTCAGATAAAGCAATGATTCCTGTGCTCAATATGTAGCACCATATTCAGTAGGATTAGCTCTCCACATGAAACAGTGGTAACTCTTCATTCCAGGTGGTGCTAACAATTTTATTTCTGTCAGCTCAGCAGTGTTGATGTTTTTCCATCTCCCTTCACCCTGTGACTATATACTTTAAATTGGATGCAGTTCTTCTGTAATTGCAATCACGCAGACACGAGAGAGGAGGTTAATGCTGTTATTATAGAATGTTTGCATAGTATGTAAAAGCAGTATAAATGGTTAGCATCTAAAGGCGAAGTCGTGGCCTAATGGTTAGAGATAGGGATGAGTGAGTACAGCATTATCTGTATCTGTATCTGTATCTGTTAACCATATGAATTATCTGTATCTGTATCCGTACTCGGAGTGGGTGGGGCCTAACCCAGAGGTAGGCGGGGCTTGTCTTGAAATGGGCGGGGATTTAACCGGTAATAATTAATTTGTAATATTTATAACACTAGCTTACTACCTTTATGTTTTTATGAAATACAGCAAAAACGTGTCAGACACTCAGTGTCTGGTTACTGGTTAGAGACAGCTGAAGGTTTAAAAAAGAAAAAAAATCTCTGACATGCAGAGACGCAATGCAAGTCGCATTCTACCAAGCAAGCACCACGTCTGAACGAACCCACGTTTACCAGAACTCTACTGGTTAGTAAGTACGTATTATTAACGTTACAACCCGAAGTAAAAAGCTGAAGAAACCCTAAACGTTAACGGAAAAGACCCGCGAACCCGAGTGACTGAGGGAGAGACAGAGAGCTGTTCTGTGTGTGACTGTGAGTGAGCAGAGCGAGACACAGCAACACAATACATCTGTATGTGTGTAGGGGAGGGGCGCTGTGACTAGCCTATCACAAAACGCTGACACAATCAGCTACCCAATGATGATTTTCATTCAATCCGAGCACAGATATTGACTCGTATTACTCGTATAATACTCGTACTCGGCAGAAGTGCTTTATCCGTACCGGATACTCGTTTCAGCCGAGTATCCGGCGCATCTCTAGTTAGAGAGTCTGAATCCTAACCCTAAGGTTGTGGTTTCGAGTCTCGGGGCGGCCACGACTGAGGTGCCCTTGAGCAAGGCACCGAGCCCCCCAACTGCTCCCCGGGTGCCGCAGCATAAATGGCTGCCCACTGCTCCGGGTGTGAGTTCACGGTGTGTGTGTGTTCACTGCTGTGTGTGTGCACTTTGGATGGGTGAAATGCAGAGAACAAATTCTGAGTATGGGTCACCATACTTAGCTGTATGTCACTTTCACTTCACTTTCATCTTGTTCGTTAATATGTTAAAAAATGTAATAGACAGCAAGCTGCTGTGGTATAAAAGCACCCCTCTCTGTACATAACTATTTACTGAAGCCATACAGCTTTTTATGTCTGACCTTTCCATTACAAGAACACATTTTTATTAAATCTGCTTTTAGATTCAGATTAAATTGGCATTTAATTTTTTTTTATTAAATTTAATTTATTTATTCATGTTGACCTGATATTTATGAGCCTACTTTTTTAGATTGAATTCACATGAGATGCTAATAAAGATAAGAATATAATACACTTATGGACCACCTAATTTACAAACTCTTAAGCTTTACCAGATCCCACTATGAGAACCCTGGTTTAGGACATGGTCAATACGTTTATATTCATCCAAATAATCTAAACCGAGTTAAATTTTGATCTGAAATAATAACACAGACATGCAATGCACATGGAAAAGAATATTTGCAATAGCAATGTATAGGGTAAATATAAACAGTACTTTCAGAATCTGCAATCAGACTGAAATCATTGAGATGCCATAATTATATCATACATGGATGCATGTTAACATAAGTAGTGTGATTTCTTCTATACACCAACGTAGTTCCACTTTAAATACAGACTACAGCTGCTATTTTCAAACGAGTTTG
>NC_083484.1:5562500-5605000 GCF_030014155.1 Tachysurus vachellii | reverse complement strand
ACAAACAAATAAATTCCTTTTGTTGAACTCACTGAATAAAACCTTGTTTATCAGCGTTTTTGTTTTTTTTTTAATCAAAAATAGTAATGAAAAGGTAGTGAATGTACAATGAATCAATGGCAAATAAAATAATAATTCACATTTACAAATTCATCAACATATAGCTATTAAATACACAATCTAAAGGGCATCTGTGTTGCCCACAAACATACACACAATCACACATACACACACTCATACATCTCTCTCTCTCTCTCTCTCTCTCTCTCTCGCTCGCTCTCTCTCTCACTCACTCTCTCTCTCTCTTTCCTCCAACATTACAGAATTTATTTCTCCATTTTTAAATGCAGGTATATTCTGCCGAATTTGTATTTCTAAGGATAATAAATGAGCGGGATGAACACCCACTACATCAAACACTAACGCTTTGATAATACAAACGCCACGATGATGGATGAGCCGCGTTGTAAAGCATTGCCTCATTAGAAAGACAAATTTCCATTTGGAAAACACACACACACATACACACATACTGACAAGATGTAGCATGTTGTCTTATTTTCTTATTAAGAATTATATTTGAGTAAAAACGGAACATGTTCATTTGTTGGTGTATTTACAGGAAGTGTGATCTTGTAGTATACACAGTAGTTTGATGCTCCAATGGGACAAATTAACATGCTCGTGAGTTTCTAACACAGCAAAACGTAACAGCCCGTAGCCGTGCTAACAGACAGCAGAGACTGAGCAGCACTCAGACGCTCAATATAAAGCAAACAGCATGGTGCAGCATGGTCGCGTAATGATTATACAGATATATAGATAGATCGTTTCCAGGCTTGACAGAGGGATAAATGTCAGGCATATAGAAAATACTTTAGCTTAGCAAATTACTACGGCAACTTTAAAAGGACAAACACTAAACTAAATGTACAGCCATACGCACTCTATGTTCAGGACAGATTTTAAACAATAAATTGATAATGACTTTAATATGAAATCACTGAAATCTAATCCTCTAAAACAGAGAAAGATGCATCATGTATTATGTTATTCATCACTTTTGAGCTTTGTACCATAACAGTAGAGGAAAGAAAAAAGCATTAGCGCTTTTAAAGTCATTGTGTAGCAATACATAATGAGCATTTGGAGTTCTCTGTATTTAAAACCCTGATGAAGAGACGATGTTAATAATGCAGGACACACCTGTTGTTTTGTCTTGATAACTGTAAATGTCTCCCATGCTGTTCTGACGTGTGATGTGGTGCCAGTAAGCACTCCGTGGCAGAGATATCGACTTGGTTAATGTGTTCTGGCTTAACAAGGTCTGTAAAGAACAAAGCAAACACACACACACACACACACACACACACACACACACACGATTAATGTTACAGTCAACATTTCTAAAGCCTACATAGATTAGAATTATTACTCGAATGACTTTACAATTTACAATCACATTTTTATTAGTCAGCTATCTGTGTCATAAATAATAACAATAGAGATACAAAAAAAAAACAACAGCAGTATTGATGAGGAACATGTGATGAGTTTTCCAGGATGCCACATGCATCGTTTCCAGTCCAAGGTCCAAGTGTAGCTCTTAAACTCCAGCTCTTAGACAGTCAGAACTCTTGGAATGAATCCTTGAAATAAAATCCTGATGGTTCAGAGTGAAGTCTAAAGTCACTTGTGTGAAGCAGAAATAAAATAAAAAAAGAAAAAGACCTGATGTGTGTGAAGCGCACTTCTGAGCTGGGAGAAGAGGTGAGAGGGAGTTTGCTGAACACCACGTTGGAAAGCTGTGTGTATGAACACAATACTGCAGGAAGGGTCACATTCACAGCATGACAGAGTTCAGTGTTCTACCTCACTTCATTACACACACACACTAATTACCATGACTTCATCTGTCAATCATAGTACACACATACACATGCACACACTCATACACACACACACTCATAAACACAGACATACACACACATTCATAAACACACACACATGCACATGCACACACTCATACACACACACTAATTACCATGACTTCATCTGTCAATCATAGTACACACACATACACACACACACTCATACACACACACATTCATTAAACACACACATACACACACATACACATGCACACACTCACACACACACACACACACATTCATAAACACACACATACCCACATACACTAAATACCATGACTTCATCTGTCAATCATAGTACACACACAAGCACATTCACACACTCATACACACACACATTCATAAACACACACATGCACACACACATAAACAAACATGCACATTCACACACTCATACACACACATTCATAAACACACACATACACACACACATTCACACACTCATACACACACACATACACATGCACACACTCATACACACACACATTCATAAACACACAAACATACACACATTCATAAACACACACATACCCACATACACTAATTACCATGACTTCATCTGGCAATCATAGTTCACACACATTCACATTCACACACTCATACACACATTCATAAACACACACATATGCACACACACACATATACATATACACACATGCACACACAAATAAACGCACATACACACAAGGAACAAGCACATCAGTGTGACAGCTCAGGTTGGCTGTTTTGTGGACAAGGTCAGAGAGGCTAGATTGAGATGGTTTGGATATGTACACAGGAAGGAGGTTATATTGGTAGAAGGATGTTGGAGATGTAGCTGCCAGGTAAGAGGTCAAGAGGAAGGCCAAAGGGGAGATATATGGATGTGTTAAATGAGTACATGAAGGTAATTGGTTGCCGAGGATGCTGAGGATAGAGTTAGGTGGAAACAGATGAGTCGCTGTAGCGACCCCTAATGGGAAAAGTAGAAGAAGAAGAAGAAGAAGAAGAAGAAGAAGAAGAAGAAGAAGAAGAAGAAGAAGAGGTTGTGTGTGAAAATCTCAGGAGATTAGCAGTTTCTGAAATACTCAAACCAGCCTCCAACTATCTGACACCAACATCTATGCTGCGTGACTGGGGTAAAGCCACAGAGATCACACTTTTTCTCCATTCTGATGCTTGATGTGAACTGAAGCTCTTAACCTGAATCTGCATGATGTTATGAAATGTGCTGTACATCTTGTATAGGCTGGATAACTTGAAGAAGGTGTACATGTGTTGCTGCTGAAAGCGAACAACGAGTGGAAACTTCCATTGGAAACATATACTGTACAGAGCTAAATAAATGTTCCATGGAGCCACTGAAAAATCGACAAATATAAATAAGTTAATTATTTGGGTGTCTGATTGGTATCTGTGTGAATAGGTACCAAAAAATATGAAATGGTATTCATACAGTCTGAAAAATAATGTATCAATGCCTCTCTATCTAAGACTGTAACCGTCTTAAATGATTCGATTATAAAACAGAATAAATACAATAACCTGTGACTTCTTCTCGAATTCCAGCATCATGCGTTCATGCTGTTCTGCGATCGACAGTGTGGCAGAATGAACTCGCTGGTAGATAACTTCTCCTTCTCTCGTTTGGAACGTGAACAATCCTTCTCCTGTGTCGCACATCCTGTAACACACACACAAACACACACATCACACTAACACATTACAGTCTTTCCACTGAAATAATAATTAATGCAGCTTATTTATGCCTACACCTCAATCAAACCCCAACATCAAGGAAATTCTGCTCTTTTTTCATAAAAGCTGCCAATAAAAAAGACAGCTTTCCTCATGGGGACCAGCCAAAAGATCCCACAAAGCCAAAACTGTCCTTAATAATTGATAATGATATTCTGAATTGAAGTCTGAATTCCCACTGTTCTGTCCCAGGTCTTCTCTTTAGAGTTTAAATGTCCAATTATCCAACAAACAACCCTCATATATCAATTACTGTATGAGGATAAAATCCAGCACATTATGTCCCCTATTCTAGCTTCATTTGTATATATTACATATTGATCAACAGGTTTTTAGATTTGTTGTGAGCAGGAACTGTTAAAAATCCTCATACGTAGCTCTAAATATGCCACAAACAAAATGAATATAAACACTTACTACGATTTCTAAACAGGGCACCAAAATGTTTCATTAGTGTTGAATATTCCTACAGTGAATACTGATGACTTAAAGAATGCTTAAGATTGTAGAAGCAAATGTTTTTACCTTCCGGACTCGAAGGTGAAGCATGTAGAGTCTCGTCCGTAGCGTCGCAGTGAACTCAGAGGCCACATGACCAGTTTAATTCGGGCATTATGAATGTCCCACAGGTAAATAGTCTCCTGCGTGATCTGCATCGTGCACTCGCCATAAATGTCCAGATTAGGCGTGGGCATCAGATACACGTTAAACCTCTCTGGAGACAAATAATCATAAATAATATCATTTTTTGGATATCTTTTTCAAGTCTATTATCTGTCTGTCTATTAAAATGTTGTAGATATTAAAAAAAAAAAACATCAGTGAGTAAAAGACCAACCATGAAGGTTCTGTGAAGGTAAGAAGCTCAGATATTATTAAGGTAAAGAAAAGAGGAACCAAACCAAAGTGTTACACTGACAACCCAATCAAACCTTTATTATTGGTATTTTCTTGCTCTATTATTCCGATATTCGTACTATTATTATTATTATTATTTTCCTAATCTAACTTGTATGTGAGTCAGAAGCATGAAGGTCAACCAACTGTTGCCATGGGATGTGAACACTGGACTTCACAAAGCTGTATCAATTAGTTTTAAATAGACTCTCTGGTGCTTAACCCAAGTGAATCATCACTAATCAGGGCAAATGTCTTTCCTTTTTCCAGAGAAAGGCAGCGTGACGTAGATGTTTCTGTTCAAATTAAATCTGATATGAAAAAATGAATGATAAAAAAACCTGTAGAATGCAGAATGTGATTCACAGCACTGAGATTTCTTCTGAAAGATAATCGATATTTTTCTGTCTTTAAGAAAATCATATAAAAGGACAGAAAAAGATCCAATCGTCTGGAGATGAATGCTTTGTTCGGGTGGGTACACTTTGTACTGATATTTTATTTGATGTCACGCTAAGTTATGTGCACACACACACACACAAGCTCATATATACACACATGTGCTCATACTCTCTGTCTCTATCTCACAAACGTACACACACACAATCACAAACACACACGCTCTCACACATCTAACACACACACAATCACAAACTCACACGCTCTCACACACATACACTCATACTCTATCTCTCTCTCTCTGTCTCACAAACATACACACAATCACACACACGTTCTCACTCATCTCACACACACACACAATCAGACACACACACAGTAAGATGTTGACAGATTTTACTGCTTTTTAATTATAAATACAGCCACACATCCTCTTACAGTTCAGCTCAACAATGCATCACACCAAATTTCAGCTCCATCAGTCATTCGGTTCCTACAAAACAGTTCATGGAACCTAAGCGAAGCCCTATATATGATCACACAAATATCTGAATCCTTAGAATCTTTTCTTGTGAACCATACAACCGATTATGATTAAAATATGAAGAAATTAGACTAATAGAGCAAATGCCAGGTATCAGCCATATCTTTCCCAAATGTGGTACTACAGTATAAGAAAATCCTTCACATGGGTTTAATAACTATTAATGGTTGCACAGTTCCATCTTGTTTTGGTTTGAGTTTGCCAAAAATAAGATCTGGTCTTTTATAATGTGAATTAGTTCAAAAAATAGTAAGAGATCATTAGATTTTTGGCTTTCTTGTTTGGGAGAAAGGCAAAAATGTAATTTTGGTCAATTGGTTCCTGAGTTTCTGAAACAAAATATTGACACTGGACTATAGCAAAACCACTAGGTCCATCAGGCTCATCTCATTTGCCTGAGTAGAAGGAGGGAGTAGCATCTATTCAGCATGTTTCACACCTCTACCAACTATGTTGTAGTCTGTAGGAATTGTGATGATGATGATGATGATGATGATGATGGTGATGATGATGATGATGATGATGATGATGATGAGCAGGAAGAACAAGAAGAACAAATGGGGAAAGGGTACTTGGACTTTATAAGCATACATAAATATTCCATATAAACTCTACTTTCCAAGATGCCAGATATAAAAATAACTCATGATTCACAGTGTTGGCGAGATGTTTCTCCTCTTTAGGTTTCTTCCTTCATCCTCCCACTGTCATGCTTACTTAGGGTTAAAGGAATAGTTTGGATAAATACGAAAAGCACACAGTGTCCACAAAAGTACTCAATCAGCCAAGACATGCCTAGTGTAGGAAAGCACACTCTGTCTAATTGTATTACTCAAACATCCATATGAGTTATAAAAGAGGGAATCATCTTCAATGTGGTCTAATCAAGTAGTATTTGTCAACTGCAATTAAAATTTCCTCCTGTCGGGGATGGTGACGTTTGTGTCTTTGCTAGACGTCATATAGAGGAATAATAATACCGAAATATTAAACTCACTGAAATGATTTATCAGATATGAAATCAATTGAGCCTATAGCCATGGTGTAACAGCACATGCTCTAAAATCAGTTAAAGTGTGTAAAACAGGTATAATTTGCAGTAACAAGGTACGCGAATGGTGTCTATTTAAGTTCAAAGGAGATTTACTGAATATCACTGGAAACTGTTGTGCTGAATATCATTAAAATTGTTGTACTAAATATTGAATATCATTAGAAACTGTTGTACTGAATATCACTGGAAACTGTTGTACTGAATACTGAATATTATTGGAAACTGTTGTACTGAATATCATTGGAAACTGTTGTACTGAATACTGAATATCATTGGAAACTGTTTTACTGAATATCATTGGAAACTGTTGTACTGAATACTGAATATCATTGGAAACTTGTACTGAATACTGAATATCATTGGAAACTGTTGTACTGAATACTGAATATAATTGGTAACTGTTTTACTGAATATCATTAGAAACTGTTGTACTAAATACTGAATATCACTGGAAACTGTTGTACTAAATACTGAATATCACTGGAAACTGTTGTACTGAATACTGAATATCATTGGAAACTGTTGTACTGAATACTGAATATCATTGGAAACTGTTGTACTGAATACTGAATATAATTGGAAACTGTTTTACTGAATATCATTAAAAATTGTTGTACTAAATACTGAATATCATTAGAAACTGTTGTACTGAATATCATTGGAAACTGTTGTACTGAATATCATTGGAAACTGTTGTACTGAATACTGAATATCATTGGAAACTGTTGTACTGAATACTGAATATAATTGGAAACTGTTTTACTGAATATCATTGGAAACTGTTGTACTAAATACTGAATATCATTGGAAACTGTTGTACTGAATATCATTGGAAACTGTTGTACTAAATACTGAATATCATTGGAAACTGTTGTACTGAATACTGAATATCATTGGAAACTGTTGTACTGAATACTGAATATCATTGGAAACTGTTTTACTGAATATCATTGGAAACTGTTGTACTAAATACTGAATATCATTGGAAACTGTTGTACTGAATACTGAATATAATTGGAAACTGTTGTACTGAATACTGAATATAATTGGAAACTGTTGTACTGAATATCATTGGAAACTGTTGTACTAAATACTGAATATAATTGGAAACTGTTTTACTGAATATCATTGGAAACTGTTGTACTAAATACTGAATATAATTGGAAACTGTTTTACTGAATATCATTGGAAACTGTTGTACTAAATACTGAATATCATTGGAAACTGTTGTACTGAATACTGAATATCATTGGAAACTGTTGTACTGAATACTGAATATCATTGGAAACTGTTTTACTGAATATCATTGGAAACTGTTGTACTAAATACTGAATATCATTGGAAACTGTTGTACTGAATACTGAATATAATTGGAAACTGTTGTACTGAATACTGAATATAATTGGAAACTGTTGTACTGAATATCATTAAAAATTGTACTACAGTAAATACTGAATATCATTAGAAACTGTTGTACTGAATAACAATGGAAACTGTTGTACTGAATAACAATGGAAACTGTTGTACTGAATATCTTTGGAAACTGTTGTAGTGAATATTGTACTGAACATACTAACAAGTTACAACAGCATACAACAGAATGCTTATATATATAGTGCTTATTTCAGGTGTAACCAAAAAAAAAAAAAAAAACCACCCAACCCACCCCTTGACCACCTCATAAAAACCCTCTCTCCCACCCCTAGAGGTCTCATTCACAAAAGACATGCTGTATACTATACAAGTACAAGTCCAAAAAAAAAAAAAACAGGGACACAATAAAATACAACAATGGCAAAAGTATGCTAAAAATAGTAAACACCATATATAGACATATAGACATTGTGACACAAAACCTTAGGGAAGAAGAGAACAATGGATTAAACACAAACTAAACAATGTACAGAGGAACGTCAATATCAGTTGTCATGAATGATATGTATAGGGATTGCAGCTGCAGTCCGCGTCACAGGAGTAGAACTTTTCGAGCAGCTCTAACAGTAGTTTATTTTGATATCGAGCCATTTTTGGTTTCAAGAGCGTGAAGAGGAAGCCAGCCATCATTTTCTTCTCTGATGTTAAGCCAAATCGCTATCTGCTGTTTAGGGAGAGGTCGAGCTTGGAATCATCATTTAACAGAAGCATTATGAGGTCCACAGGCAGGCATACTCAACTGAATCGTTTCGAACACACCCTCTTCCAGAAATCATTAACTTTGTCCACATATCATGTGCAGGGACAAGCCAAGCTTCTGATATGAAACCATATGGCAACTGAGACGGATGCACGAGTTCATACAGCTTCTTTGAAGGGGGTCCTGTGATGTACATGAAGTGAATTAACTTGTGGCTAAAATGTTTTGCCTCTCTCTCTCTCTCTCTCTCTCTCTCTCTTTCTTTCTTTCTTTCTTTCTATCTTTTTCCCACAATTGAGATGAAATTGTTGTTTCATAATTAACTCCAAAATATTTGAATACATCCAGATTCTTGGAAGACGGATGGGTGGGCGGGCGGGCGGCAGACAGACAGACAGACAGACAGACAGACAGACAGACAGACAGACAGACAGACAGACAGATAGATAGATAGATAGATAGATAGATAGATAGATAGATAGATAGATAGATAGATAGATAGATAGACAAATTCATTCAGGAAATCCTGTGCAAACCAAAGTGTTAAGTGTAGAGTGCTTAGTACAGTTCAGAACAGTAAAGAATATCAGGGAAAACATCAATGTCAGCATTGATGTTTTCCCCACAGAAGTGGAATTTAAATTAAATAAATAAATCGTAAAAAAAAAAAAATCAAATTAGGTATATAAATCTTCTTCTTAAGTATTTCTTTACTAAAGAAATATTATATACATATATATATATATATATATATATATATATATATATATATATATATATATATATATATTCTAAAGCTGAGATGATTTTTTTTGGTCTCTTTGTCAGTATTAAACGTATAAACATTGTCACTGTATAGCCAATGCAGTACACAGTGAAATGAGACAACGCTTCTCTAGGACCATGATGCTACATAGAACAAAGACAGACCTACATAGAACAACACAGAGCCCTAGCCACATAAAGTGCATCTGTGCAACCTGCTGCAAACAGTGTGAGACAAAACAATACAAAACACTACAAGACAATGCACAAAAGATAATACACAACAGCAGCGCAGACCAGAGTACATACTGTATATTCTGTAGTACATGTGCAAAAATATTGACTGTATTAACATCTGGCGGTTGTATACATGAACACTGCTGTCTGTGGTGTCCATGTACTATGAATAGTCGGGCTAAGAATGTAAATAGCACCATATTGGATCCAGGGTGGATGTTCCAGGGACTCTTTTTTTTTCTTTTTCATCATTTAGTGTGACCCAGTCATATCATTATTCATATCATATGTCATTATTACAATATAAAGCTCCTGTACACTGTACAACATTATTCTAATTTTAAAATGAAACTGAATCGTGTACCTACGAATTTACAAGAATGTGTCCTTGATTAACATTTTTAATTGGGTCATTTTGACCTGAGCAACTCATAAAGGTTGGTGTTCACACATTTGTTGATCATCAAAGAATTAATTAGTAAGCGCTTAATTAAACACTCACCGTTCTGTTCCCTCTGCACCCCTGCTGCTAATAAATCTGGCTCACCGAGGCTGATGTCATTGATCCGGCTGCCCAAACACTCGAAACAAAGCAACTTACACCACTCCTCTGCCTCCAGCTCTGTGGACAACACACACACACACACACACACACACACACACACACACACAGGTCTATGAGTATATAAAAGTTAAGTACCAATGTTCAGTTATGAGAAATTTAGTTGTTGTTTTTTTTAAACTGCACAAAAAAATCTATTCCAACAAAAATAAAATAAAATAAATCAAATACATTGATTACAAATGCATCAATATCATCGCCATCAGCGTCACATTGCTTTGTTGTCGGTGATGGTTGTGTATCGGTGCAGTCAAATAGAACTTTTCAATTTTCTGCCTTTTAAGTAGTAGTAGTCGTGAGAGTGTTGTTGCTAGGCAACTGCAAAACATAGCTAGGTAATGATTTAGCTTAATGATTTAGTCACATAGTCAGTAGGTCTTTTAACGTTTAGACTGAGAAAATGAGACCAAAACATTAAGAACATGAATTTTTTTTTACATACTAATAAATTATTAAGAAAAAAAAGCTAAATAAAATGAACCTGGAATTACACCAGGGAACATCCTGTATTTAATTACTCTGGCTTCTGCCATATTAGCAAACATCAACATTAAAAAAAAGGTACACACATACAAAAATACATGTTTAATTCTCTTCTAAACTCTGTTTCTGGTATCAGATTTATTCGCTCATGCTACATTTCACATCTTCACAAACACTCAGAGACTCACTGTTGAAACAGGGATAAATGGTAAAATAATGAATTTCTGTCAAACCCCAAACATAACAAACTAATCACAGTGTTTTCACATTGTTCTGGAAGGTCTCCTTCCCAAACCACTGACCTTTAAGTGTGCCCAAACACACACACACACACACACACACACACACACACACACACACACACACACACACACTTTTAAGGTTCACCGAGTGGAAGATTGGATAAACAAACACTTCATCAGCATGATGGAGCTCGGTTGCTTTTCTGTTGCTACGTGGAAGCACTGCACAATTAATCGCGTTAATTAAAACCACATAATTTTGGGGGGGTTGCTGTATTTATTTCAGCACAGCATGACACAGTTCATGCTATTTTTATTGAGATACAGTATAACTGTGTAGCTCTTGTTGTTGCTGGTTCTCATTGCTAGGCTTGACACTATCACCTTCAACATGACCAACTGTTCTGGCAATCATATTAATGTAATCTTTATATTAAGTGTAAATCCCCATTAATGCCATTTCTAATTATATTCCAAATTAATCCACTGAACAGTTTTTGAAATCTGCTATTACTTTTGCTCAAAGAACGTTATAGCTAACAGAAACAATTCTGCCTTGTACAATCTTCAGAAGTCCAGTTTCAGTGAGCCTGTACATCATGAAGTCTCATACTCCTGGTCTTGGCTCACAGAACCCGATGCAATCTTCTGCTGTTATATCTCACCTAATCTAGAGATGTTATATCTCACCTGTTTAGAGATGCTTTTCTGCTCATTACATTTGTAAAGACTGATTATTTTGAGTTCACTGTTCACTTCTTCTGGCTATTCTCCTCTCACGTCTTTCATCAATGTGGGGTTTTTTTTTGCCTGCAAAACTGCAGTTCACTGGATGTAGTTTTCTACTTGTTCCATTCTGTATAAACTATGGAAAGTCTTGTATGTAAAAATAGGAGATCAGCAATTTATGAAACGTTCTAACCATTCATCTGGCACTGACAACCAGGTCGCTGAGTCACTGAGATCAAATTTTTTTTTTGCCTGTTCTGATTGTTCATGCAAAGATTAACTGAAGCTTTTGACATGCTTTTATGCAATGTGCTCCTGGCGCATAATTGGCTGATTGGATAATTGCCTGAATGTAGGTGTGTTGATAATAAAGTGCCAGATGACTTTATATCTGACCAGTTTCGTCCTATGCACATATTTTTTCCCTGAGCTGAATGCCATATTTTAAAATCTCCATGTTCGCTTTATATCTTTTCATATTAACACACAGAACCAAATTCCCCATTTAAATATGTTTACAATTACCTGTTGCCACCGAGCTCATAAAATTGTTATCCTTTTTTGTTTTGCAGCCATAATTATTATGGTATACGGCTTTATATAAAAGGGTGTATGATATAATTCTTTTTTTATGATCCCTGCCTCAATGGCAATTCATCCTTACAGGCATAAATATTAGTGGTACATCTGTTCTGTCTCAGTGATGTTCATTTCTGCTGCTGTTCTGCTGTCTGAGACACCGATGCTGTAAATAAGATGCTGTACAGTTATAACGGTTATATTCCATTTCACTTACAAAGTCTGTAAGCTGTGCTAATATTTAGTAGAGAGTTAAGTGTATACAACCTCACAGATTGCACAAGGACAGATCTCCCCCTCACTGCAGGGTATCCACCACAGGAGAGTCTGCAGAAGGGTTAGTATTGTCATCAGGGATCCCTTCCATCCTGCCCACTCACTGTTCACACTCATGAAGTCTGGTAAATGGTACCAGAGCATCACAGCCAGAACATCCAGACTCCGTGACAGCTTATACCCGCAGGCTGTCAGATTTATAAACAACAGCCACCCTCTTCCACTTCCACCTCTGTATTACCCTTCCAAACACTGACACACAATAGTACAAACGCTGCAGTGTGCACTTTACATGACATTAATTCTCCTTATGTAAATACCACCAAGAATACATTTACTGCATTCCCACTCTACCTCTGTTAACGTCTCAAACATGAATTTCATCTTTCATATTGCTGCTTTATTCTAGCGTTGCCTGATATCTGGCACAAATACTGCACCTAAATGATATCTATCCAAGCACTGTGTGGGATCATACTAAATATTACCACGTTATGTTATTTGTTTATTTTTATTAAAGTAAATTTAACATATTATTAATGTTAATTTGTTCATTTATTTATTTGTTATTATTTTGTTTTTATTTGAAATCTCCTGCAGTTCCTGTGACATAAAGTTTTGTCTACATGTGTTTATGTACTGGAGGTTTTGTCTGCATATTTTGTTTACATGTTATGCATTGGGAGGTTTTCTCTGTGTTGTTATTTACTGACAGGTTTTATCTAGGGTTGTTATGCATTGGGAGGTTGTGTCTATGTTTTGTTTCAAGAGGTTTTGTCTAGATGTTATATATCGAAAATGTTTTACTTTGTCTGTTTATATCATGTTAAGTATCAGGAACATTGTTTACATGTTATCTATAGACATGTTTTGTCTACATTTTTTCCATTGGGAGGTTTTGTTTACGTGTTGCTTTATTTTGTTAGGTTGTGTCTGTGTGTTGTTTTATTTTGTTAGGTTTTGTCCCTGTGTTGCTTTATTTTGTTAAGTTTTGTTTATGTATTGCTTTATTTTGTTAGGTTGTGTCTCTATGTTGCTTTATTTTGTTAGGTTGTGTCGGTATTGCTTTATTTTGTTAGGTTGTGTCTCTATGTTGCTTTATTTTGTTAGGTTGTGTCCCTGTGTTGCTTTTTTTGTTACATGTTATGTATTGGGATGTTTTGTCTGTGTGTTGCTTTATTTTGTTAAGTTTTGTTTATGTATAGCATTATATTGTTAGGTTTTATTTATGTACAGCATTATTTTGTTAGGATTTGTTTATGTATAGCATTATTTTGTTAGGTTTTGTATACAGGTTATGTGTTATAAGGTTTTGTCTTAATGTTATGAACTATTAGGTCACTGCAATAGAATCTGTGGCCTTTATTTTACAAACGCAATAAGTATTAATTCTAGCACTGATCAATGAATGGTGTCCAAATAATAATAATAATAATAATAATAATAATAATAATAATAATAATAATAATAATAATAATAAATTATGTCCCACTAATTAGGGCATTAATCAAGTTTGAAAACTTTCAGCAAATAAGCCAGCAAGCAAATGTCATGATGATGAGGTTGAAAATAAATTGCAAGAATATCTTGATGGCTACATAGAAAGCATGAGTCCATTATTAACTGGGAGATATCAAAGACTTGTGCTAGTAATATCGAAAAGTTATCAGAGCCAAATGTGAAGTCATCTGAGTCTCATTACACACATTATGTTTTCAGGGAAAATTACAACCCCAGGATATGTCACTGATATGGCACAAAGCCACAAGGGCTACTCTTACATCATTTGCTTTGGTTTACTGTGTATGCCCCTGTCCTCTTATTGGCTAGTTTAACTATAAAATATGATTGAAATCTTTATCATAAGACAGCAAAGCATTAATTTCATGAAGTTAGCTTTTTAAAAACAATGACTGACCTAGAGTATGTCCATAACCCTATAAAATCACAGTTGCTAAATGCTAAATGAAAATAGGAGATACATTTATGTTACCCAGTATAGAATATAAAAATATAGCATACATTCTAATCAACAGGGAAGACAATATAGGACAGAAAATAATACCAAACACACACACACACACACACACACACACACACACACAAACATGAGGAGGAGCATAGAGATTAAAAGTCCTCGGAGCCAAGACGAATAACCTTCTGATTGAGCTAGAGTTCAGGGTGTGTGTGTGTGTGTGTGTGTGTGCGTGTGTGTGCGTGTGTGTGTGTGTGCATGTGTGCATGTGTTGGAGTGTTAGAACCAGAGTGACCTAACAGTCCAAGACGGGGTGAGAAAGAAAAAAATGACTAGAAAAGAATGTATAATAATCCCTTTCATTCACTGTGGTCACGTTAGTACACAATGCATTTTATATATAATAAAAAAATAACATGAACAAACCAGTACCACATAACACCTCCAAACCAGTTCAGTGTTACATACAGCACACCATTATCCAGTGTTACATACAGCACACCATTATCCTGATGGTTTGTTGCTCCTCCCAATTCAACATGGCTGACAGTGACGATGCAACATAAGTATATATAATAGTATATAAGCTTATTATGATATATAATGATATAGTATATAACTATAAATAATAATAATGAAAGTAAAATTATTTACACAAAAAATTCTTGCCTTAAATTTAGTGAATAATAATAATAATAATAATAATAATAATAATAATAATAATAATAACAGTTCCACACAATGAAAGTATTTAAGCATTTTTCAACAGTAAACTTTTTTACTTTTAGTTTCTGTCTGCTAACTTTGATAACGTCACAATTTCTATTTTTCCCCCTACCTTTTTTAAAGTTAATAAAGTCCATCATTAAATATATAGCAGCTGCACATCAACCACTGCAGCAAGTGTAATGTTTACTGCACAGGTTGTGTTTACTTCTTTTCACTTCACAAATCAATAAAATCTGATTCTGTCAAAGGTGAACAAACTTCTGAATGCAACAGTATAGTATAGATTTTTTTTTTTTTTTAAACAGTAAACTTGTAAAACATTACACACATGGACAGAATTATAAAATCCCTTTTACTTTTTCCCTGAGGAAGACCATAGAAAACAGCAGTCCTAATACTGCCTTGTACAGTAAATGGGACAGACTTTATCCCAGGAGCACAAACGCTGCCCAAAACGCCACCTGCGAGGAAATTAAGTTTTTGAACAATACTGTACATAATAAAGACCGATTTCCTTTTTAACTGTGTATAATAACAAGCTTCATTTATGATGTGTGTATATTTACTTGTTTGTCTAAACCTTAGAATCGACTTCCTGCCAGTGATTGGGGCTCGGACACACACTCTCAGTATTAAATGTAGATTAAAAACATATCTCTTTAGCCTGAAATACACATACTGTAATACATCCCATAACCTTGTGCTCCTGTACATCTGATCACATGTACATTATCAATCATCTAGTGCTTGTTAATATTATGAAAAGCAGCTACGCTAATTCCTCTCCACTTACTATACTTTTTCTACCCATCCTGAGGCATCCAGAGATTGTGCCAGCTCTAGTTGGATTCCGCTTCATGAAGTCATTCAAAGAGAAGCTGCTACATCTGGTCATTGAGGACAATAACCTCTTAATACACAATTGTCGGACTGTATATGACTGTAGAAAGGACATTATTCATAATAACACTCTCTGGTGTTTATAATCATTTATAATCACACCCTCCAGTGTCACCCAAATGAGGATAAGGTTCACTTTTGAGTCTGGTTCCTCTCAAGGTTTCTTCCTCTTCCATCTAAGGGAGTTTTTCCTCACCACAATCACCACAATCACCTCAGGCTTCTCAATGGGGATAAATACAAAAACATTTAAATATAAGTCTAATATTAATCTTAAACTTTTGTATAATATTAATCTTTAAATAATATAAAACTTTTTGTACTACATTTCTTATGTTCAGTAAAGCTGCTTTGAGACGATGTCCGTTGTCAAAAGAGCTATACAAATACAATTAAATTGAATTTATTGTCTTCCATAATGCTGTGCTTATTTGCGCCCCCCGTCTGTTTCACAGGGGACGGGGTATCTGTGATATCTGTGATAACCGGATTGGCTGTGACAGTATACAACACTTGGAAGGTAATAACAATTTCTCAGCAGGAGTTTTACTCGTCTTAGCAACACACACACACACACACACACACACACACACACACACACACACACACACACACACACACACACACACACACACACACACACACAATAACCGACCTCAGCATTTCGCTGACCCTCCACACACACACACACACACTTCAGTCAGAGCTCAATGACAAAGACATTTTACTCTGTTCATACGGAAGCATGTTGCACTCGGTGTGCATTCTGATACTTAAATGTAAATGTCTTCCTCGCTGCAGCAATTTCCTGTCTCAATAACTTCGCTACTATTGACATTTTGTTTACGCAGAGACTTGCTTGCGTCTGAGTAGCAAACTGGAAAATTAAATTAAAGTCTATTTGGAGTTCAACTGATTTTAGTTTAACGTACACAACATTTAGGGGCTAGCTGTTAAAGGAAAATAACCAATGGTGTCGTACGCTGGTGTGACATGATCTAAAAACAAAGCTAAATTATAGTTACCACCACAAAATGTAGTATAGATGCCTTTATTATTATCGCCATATATTCATTACAGCATAAATCTTTTCTTCACATATCCCAGCTGAGGAGGTTGGGGTCTGAGCACAGGGGCAGCTATGATACAGCTCCCCTGGGGCAGGGAGAGTTAAGGGTTTTGTTCAATCTTGGTAGCACCAGGACTTGAACCATGATCTTCTGGAGGTTATCAACAACCCAGAGCCCCTAATATTGTATAACAGCATGTGTTATATTTTTTGTAACCCACAGAGATATGCCAACAATTACAATTTTTCATTCATGAATGAATGACATTATAATTTCTATCCATTTCTAGTTACCTCCCGGCCCTTCTGAACGGCAGCAATATAAAGCCGTTCCCTTAACCAGCCTCTCTTTCCTGTGTGAGAAAACCCTTCTGACTGTTAGAAAACAGCGCCAAATAAACCTCTTCTCGTAACAGGAATGACTCGTAGTTTTAATTTGTTTACTATGGCGTCAGTCCCTGTGAATTCGCTGTTATTACAGAAACATTAAAGTGTTAGTACTAGCGCATTAATGTAGACCTGTGATTTGCATTACAGCCAGAAATGTCTGATCTCCTGTTATGGAAATTTACTCAACATCTTCTGACCAGATTTAAATATGTAGCTGCTCTGAGGTAGACGGACACTGGACAGAGAGCACAGTTGTAATGTTTTCGTCAACACGCTTGGGCAGGCTGTGTGACGGTACTCTTGAAAAACGTGTTGGACTTATGATGTTTTTATTTACATTTTCAGAGCAGCAGCTCATATACAAACTCATACTGACTGACAAATGGAAGGTGGATAAGGGTGCTTTAAGGGTGCATTACAACCGGATTGCATCACAGCGACGCCTTTTGTGTTTTGTTTTCGACTTTCTCATTCATTGCCAAAAATCTGCCCTCAGAAAGCATGTGGAAATTCCCCTGAGTACAGACCTCTGTGCTTTACGATCACCTTCAACCACAATACTTTATTTTTATATAGAATTCTCAGTAAATCGTTAGGTTATATCAAGCCTTACACCTTACTTGTGCTTGTGTTTTGCCCTGCTTTTGCTCCCAGGTGTTATTCTAACCTTGTGTTTCCTTGTATTATCATTTCTGGTTTTTGTTTTTTTATATATATTTTTATATATTTTTGTCTGAGCATTTATCCTTGACCTCTTGTTAGTCATATCTACTATATGCCTATGTCCAGTCAGTCCCTTCAGGATTTCATGGAGTTTTATATGATTGGTGTGGTTGTTTTTCAAAATTTGTGATGCTTTACTAGCAGTGACTCTGGGTTGTGATGCATATTGTGATGATGTCACACGATGTGTCTTGGCCCAAAACTATAGAAAATATGCAGTAATTTTGCAAATCACTGAGTGTGCATGAGTTAGCAGTCATTTCTTCCATCACAAAAATCTGGAGGAACTGTCTAGTTGCTAGTAACATCCAATTTTCTACTCATGTTAGTTAAGTACTTAGTTACGGTTGCCATCTCTTATGTCAGAGGTCATAAACCGATGGACTGTGGGTCACATGGGTCCAGTGGAACAAAATAACTGGTCATAGATCTAAATATAACCAGTTCAACTTCTGTAGCAGATTCTTTGTAATGGCTTATCCAATCACATGCACTCAAGTCATTTTATTTATTTATTTATTTTTACTAAAAGTATTTTTTTTTTCAGCTCATCAGCTGAAATCAGCTCATCAGATAAGAGATAAATTCAGACGTTTAGAAAGGGAAACACTTTCACTTTTTTCTTTAAATCTCTCTGGTCATAATAGCAAACTGCTAACATTGTCTAAAAAATATATTTTAGGCAAATATGGGGGATGTAGAAGCCTAGTGGTTAAGATGTTGGCCGACAGAGCAAAAGGCTGCAAGTTTGAATCCCAGGTCCATCAAGCTGCCACCACTGGGCCCCCTAGCAAGGCCCTTAACCTTGGTTATATAAAATGAGTTAATATTGTAAGTATCTCTGGATAAGGGTGTCTGCCAAATGCTGTTAATGTAATGTAAAACAGAATGTTTGGGTTTTTCAGCCCGTGTCAACCCTAGTGATGCCACATCCACCCATGTGTAGGAGCCAAGTGAGCAAAATGAGCCAAGCTCTCGGGGTGGGATGAACAGCATCTCTCTCTCTCTCTCTGCTGTCAATCACAGTGCCTCTAGCCAATCACAGGCTTCTGTGAGCTCATGCATGTAAAAGAGGGTTCCAGCATGTTCTGCCATATGTGCTACAGTCCACTGCCTTGTGATACAGAATGAGCAGCAGATCAAAAAATGATGTAGCTGATTGGCTTCATATTTAATTATTTTAATTAAATGTCATATATAGAAGACGATGCAAATAAAGATAAATGTGACACAGTGTTTTTATATAGCTAGGAAAAAATTATAAAGATTTATAAGGATAATAAAAGCCCCTGCAAATCAACTCCAGAGGGCAAATTGCCCTTTAATAAAAAAAAGTTCTTTTCTGACCCTGATTCAATCCTTAGTTCTGGTTAACAGTGTGTGTGTGTGTGTGTGTGTGTGTGTGTGTGTGTGTGTGTGTTCCTTTTTCGCCCAGTGTGCCGTTCTTGTTTTCTACATTTTGTCTCGTCATCCTTTCTTTATCAATCATCTTGCGCTGGTGTCCATCATAGTGAGCCTCTGCTCTGGTGTCAACCTCATTAAAACAGACGACAGACAAATGGATGGATGGTTGGATAGATGGATGGATGGACGGATACCCGTTTCGAAGGAAGAAATAAATAATTCCTCATATTTTATCAGATATGAAGATATTTACTGATGCTACGATTCCGGCTGCTTGGTAAACTTTATGTAACATTCTTGTTGTTCACAAACTGTAACTGTGTGTTTGTGATAAAACAAATAAGGCTAATTTTGTAGTATGTAGAACAGTAAAACAGCTCTTTTGGCTTCAAGAGGTGTACCGTACGGTCTGGACGAGATCTAAGGGGAACTCTAATGGATTGATATTGTATTGATGTTGAATAGGACAGTGCAGGAATACTGTGCAGATCCATGAGTCACAATCTGATAGAGCTTAAAGTGTAAACACAATAAGCATAATCAGACCAAATAAACCTAATAAAGACTAATAGTTTTTAGAACTGCATACAAATTACCGAAAGATGAGCTGTACTGCACGGTGCCTGGTAATTAAAATTCTTATCTGATATCAAATGAATTGCACAATGAACATCCGAGGACTTCGGTATTGAATCTACAAACGCATTCATCTTGTAAAGCCTAATAGCAGAAGGGAGGAAGGGAGGAATGGCTTCCTAAAGGACCGCTCATTACAGAAGGTATTAAAATGACACAGAGTTACATATGGTACGCTTAAATCGATGCATTCATTTGACTTTGTTTGCTCTTGTATATACACCAGTTTATTATTTCTAGTGAGATCTAATGAGTAATAAACTGGCAGGTCTGTGTACTGTGTGTACCAAGCCCTGACTTCTGTGTTCTTCATTACGTGCTTTTATATTGTCTTCAATTATCCTCGAGTTAAGCTCGAATGAATCGGATCTTGCTATGCAGCATTTTTTTTCTAACCTTTAAAACTTGAAGGATCTGTCAGCGGATCCAGACGTTCATTCTTCACTCTCTAAACCGCATCCCTTTTCCATTTGTTTAACTGCAGCTTCATGAATAATTCATGTTCATTACGAAATAATATGCTTTAAGATGAATAACTGCACATTAAACCGTGGCATCAATTTGGTCATTTGCTTATTAATCAATTAATAACAGTTGATCATTCAGACTTTGCTGGAAAGAAAGTATTATGGGTTTTGCTTGTGCACAGCCAGAACTCAAAGGTGTTGCATTTTTTTGGTGAAACTGCATTTAATGAACAGCTAAACTTAGTCATCGTCACTGGTTTGTTGTTTGAGCAGCAGTGTAAATTCTTGCCAAAGCAAAATATTAATAAATGAACACTGCTTGTTGACTTCTGAGATCAAGTTCATCAAGTTTTATGGTTCTTAAAGCAGGACTTCAAGAGGTCTGTGTAGCACATCAGTGATGGAAATTTGGTTAGTAGTTGAAAACATGACCCATACATTTAAACACAAGTTTATATAACATAATATATATACTTTTGTGCAGGATTAGTGGAGACATCAGCAACCTGAGACACCTACCATCAGGCAGACGGTCCTCTTTCAGCATCAGATAATGCACATCATCCAGGATCCCAGGCCATAAGTCTTTTAGACTCTAACCAATCACACCCTCACAAGCACAACCCACTGTATGTCCCATGCACTGCACTTCATCATCATCATCATCATCATCACTAACTGTACTGTACCATTCTCTGACTCTGAATATCCTATTACTGTGTGCATCTTTCCTCTCCTGTATTATGTTAATAATTTACAGAAATGAATGCATGCAATATCTCACATTATGCAACTTTATTTCTGCTCTACTGTCTGATCTTCAATCTAAACAGATGCTAAAAGAACTCTTTATGCACATGAGAAGAGCTGAACGTGTTTAAATCCAAACCTTGACAACTCAATTTCACACACAGATCTAATGAGGTCTTTTGATGGAAAATACAGGAATAAACAGATATATGCTTCTATAAATATACAAGATATTACTATACATACTTAAATGTCCATGATAGAAATTTGAAAGGTTTAGGAGTTTAAAAAAGTTTAAGGATCTATGATTTAAATAAATGGGACACTGGCTTAGTAGTTAGCAAGTTTGCCTTTGGGGGTTGTGGGTTTGATACCTGCCTCTGCCTCTGGGTACTCCGGTTTCCTCCATCAGTCCAAAGACATGCAGGTTGACTAGCATCTCTAAATTTTCCATTGTGTGTAAGTGTGCGTGTATATACTGTATATACACACATGTGTGTGACTGTGTCCTGTTATGAGGTGGCACCCCATCCAGGGTGTCCCCCAACTTGCACCCTGAGTCCCCTGAGATAGACTACAAGCTCCCTGTGCTACAAAAAATAAACGGATGATATCAATAAACTTTCTATTTGGCCTCTGATTACAGAAGAGAAAAACTAGCCATGCACTATAGGAGGGCTGGATGCTGTTACTCTGTCCTTGAAGCCATGGCAGGCATCTCTGAGACGTCATGTATGTGAAAGAGGGTAGAGAGAGCGTTCCATCTGTTACTTTGCCTTGTGAAGCAACAGGAGCAGCAGTTAGGAAATATGAGTCTGGCTGGCTTTAAGTGTCTCAGAGGAATCATGGGTTAGTGTCATACGATACGTGAGAGCCGGCTGGTGGAAGGAAATAGAGATAAAAGAAAGAAAGAGCTGAATTTGCCGTAAAACTAAATTGAAGGAGGTAAATGCAAATTTTATTGACACTGGGAGCAAATCTTTTTTTTTTTTCTTTTACTTTATTCATGTTTGGTGTGTCAGCTGCTTTAGTGTCGTACAGCAGGTAGTTTACTGTATTAGTCGTTTCAACGTATTGAACTATTTTTTTTTTATATTTTACATAAGTTTATTGTAGCTCAGTAGGCTTTTACACTGACTTGCTTAGTAGATTATTATAATAATGTGCTTTAATGCTTTAGATGATCTCTTTCTCTCTCTCTCTGTTTACTATAATGGTAATATACAATTTTTTTTTTTGCTAGGATAGAGAGATCGTTTACCTGAATCGCAGGCAAATGTCTTCGATGTCTCGTCACTGAAGATAATTGCTACGGCATGTTTCTTTGTCTCCCGAGGCATTCTGGTAATGTTCTTGATGTTGTGCAGCTCAGTTATCTATGCAAGAAAACAACAAAACTCATTACTGAAATGAATAAAAGGAGGAAGAAAAGACAACGACAAAAGGGAAGATGTAAACATTATGGTATGTGGGGGGGAAAAAAATGAAATAAATAAATAAATAAAAAAGATTGCACCAGGACTGAAAGGACGGTGCTGAAGATACACGAATGTTTCAGGTTACATCAGGTAGATGCTTGAATGAAAGTGTTTAGGAAAGTCTGAGGTCACTATAAAAAACTGGGGTACAAGAAGCATGGTTAAATAAATATAAAATCATTAGCTCTGACAAATTGGGTGTTACATGTATAGAAGAATAAACCAGGTTGTTATATGAAAATATTCTAAAGAAACTTTAGTCTGTGATCACATAACCAGGTAAAGGTCAAAACACCATGGATGCAAAACACATTCACAAAGAGAAAGTGTGAAAAACTAGACAAGGGTCAAGATACACAAAAATCAGTACACAGCAATGACTAGAAATAAGGCTCAGATCTTATAGACAAGACTTCACAATGAGGATCTGGGTGAACAACAGGAAGCTGTGAAAATGGTTTCTCTGCTGGTGGAGTTTCCTTTAGGAGTTAGTTTGTTTATTATTATTATTATTATTATTATTATTATTATTAATAAAATTGTGTAATAAAACCTTTTTGCTTTTTTATTTTCAGAAAAGAAAGAAACAAACAAAATAAAAAGTGAAAAGAAACAAAATGAAAAGGGGAAGAAAGAAAGAAAGAAAGAAAGAAAGAAAGAAAGAAAGAAAGAAAGAAAGAAAATGAAAAAGGGAAAGAAAGAAAAAAGGAAAGCAAGAAAAAAGCAAGCAAGCAAGAAAGAAAAAACCCTGAAAACTCCAATACTCTAAACTCTTAATAATTTCCAACAACTAAACAACTAAACAAGTTTTTTGTTATTTCTGCATCCAGAAATGCTTGATTTTATTTTTTCAGCTTTTTTGTGGGGGTTTTTTGTGCTTGTTTTTGCAGAAATCAAAAAATAAGTAAATCACAGAAGGGCTTTGGCTGAATGTGTGCTCTGATGACTGTAACATGACAAATCTGCAGAAAACCTGTTTTAATATTAAAGAAATTCTTGATATTGTGTTCATTTCAAAACCATGAATGAATACGGACTCATCCAGGATTACTAACAGTTTTAAATAATAGATTTGTAAAAAACGAGCATCCTCTTAATAAAGCGATTTAATAGAGTATGAAGGCTGATCTTGATAATTGAATCACTGAATAATATTCTGCAGTGTTAAAGCTAAGAAACATTATCGCAATATACCGAATAGTCACTTCGCTGCTGCGTTAAATCTGACAGCTACAACATGAAAGCATAAAAATATAATAATGTTTCTGTTTCATATGCCATGTCACAACTACCACAGGGACACAAAACCCCTATGCACTTTACTGTGAGTGTGAAAAAATCTCCAACTTCTCTAAAAAACATAGATAATTTATATATATATTAAATGTGATATCTAAAAACAGAAGTTCAGCTGCATTTCCCCCAAACTCTGCTCTACAGAAACATTTTGACAGCAGATGTTGAATTTCCTGCCAACTGGGGACTTTGGGGGTGTAAAATCGTGTGTATGCTTATATTAGTCACACTCGCTGCAGACGGCACAGCTCACGCTCTCAAATCAAAAGGAAAAAAAATAATAATAAAAATCGCAGATTCAGATAACGCTCACGTCTAGAATATAATACGATATAAAATATTACAATATATACTCTATGTGTCATGAAATTTTCATCGCGCAATAACTGTCTAATCTTTTATTACTGCTTATAAAAATTCAGCTGTGTTTTTTTGTTTTGTTTTGTTTAATTGAATTTAACATGGGTGGGCATGGTGGCTTAGTGGTTAGCACGTTTGCCTCACACCTCCAGGGTTGGGGGTTCGATTCCCGCCTCTGCCTTGTGTGTGTGGAGTTTGCATGTTCTCCCCGTGCCTCAGGGGTTTCCTCCGGGTACTCCGGTTTCCTCCCCCGGTCCAAAGACATGCATGGTAGGTTGATTGGCATCTCTGGAAAATTGTCCGTAGTGTGTGAGTGTGTGAGTGAATGAGAGTGTGTGTGTGCCCTGCGATGGGTTGGCACTCCGTCCAGGGTGTATCCTGCCTTGATGCCCAATGACGCCTGAGATAGGCACAGGCTCCCCGTGACCAGAGGTAGTTCGGATAAGTGGTAGAAGATGAATGAATGAATGAATGAATGAATTTAACATAAACTTGGAAAAAAAAGAGATGGTTCTATATAATGGCATTTTTTTGACAACAATATCACTTAAAATTTAAATACAATTCTCAATTATGTTTCAAATGTGGGACAGACATTGGCACAGTGATGCATGTGTTTTGGGATTGTGATCAAATCAAAGGTTACTGGAAAGAGATCCATAAGATTATTCAGAAGATTATTGGAAAGACTTTTGTATTATCTCCAAATGTTTACCTTCTGAACTGTAAAGCTGGTCTGTGCCTTGACTGTGACAAAGAAAGTGTACTGAACTTTTGTATATATCTAGTCGAAAAAATGTAGATTATTACTGTGGTCAACTCCTCAGATACCCTCAGTCAATATGTGGATAAGTCAAGCCCGCCACACTTCTACCTCTGCAAAAACTAACTTATGATCTGCATCAAAGATCAGATGCTTTTTGGCAAACTTTTGGTCTTCTTTGTGGAAATTTCTGGAAGATGTTCAGTAGCTGATACATCCTTTAAATTTTTGGTCTATAAAATGACCCTATTATTTACTTTGATATGCCCTGCTGTATTATTTTTTATTATTATTTTTTTAATATTATTGTTTCCTATTATTATATTGTTTTGGCACTTTGTATGTCTATGTATGAACATGTATATCCAAAGATTATAAGGTGATATAACCTATGTGGCTGTCTATGCTGATGTGTGATACCGGTATCACTGTGTTGTGTTGTTAAAATAAAATAAAAAAATTTAAATAGAAAAGATGGGGCACGGTGGCTTAGTGTTTAGCACGTTCGCCTCACACCTCCAGGGTTGGGGGTTCGATTCCCGCCTCCACCTTGTGTGTGTGGAGTTTGCATGTTTGCCTCGGGGTTTTCCTCCCCCGGTCCAAAGACATGCATGGTAGGTTGATTGGCATCTCTGGAAAATTGTCCGTAGTGTGTGATTACGTGAGTGAATGAGTGTGTGTGTTCCCTGTGATGGGTTGGCACTCCGTCCAGGGTTTGATGCCCGATGACGCCTGAGATAGGCACAGGCTCCCCGTGACCCGAGGTAGTTCGGAAAAGCGGTAGAAAGTGAGTGAGTGAGTAAATAGAAAAGTTCAAAGGCTGATTCTGTTTTAAAATAAATTGTGGTGCAATGATTTAAAACAAAAAACAAAAAAAACAAGCACAGCATGACAGTGTCTAAAATAAGAAAGTCAGACTGCATTATAAAGTGATGCCTCTATATCACAAGCCCCGATGCCATCACATCGATCACTTTGATAGAGAGCAAAGTGTTTTTATGGCCAGAGGAATAAATGAGTTTCTAAACCTCTTGATTCTTCTTGTAGCATCTGAATGCCAGACCAGAACAGAGGGCAATAACTCAAGCTCAATCAATCACCATGTCCATTTAATTGAAGTCAGGTCTGGTTACACCGAGTGAATGTTAATGCGACTTAATTCAATACGTAGCATTATATTTTGTAAACACAATGAATTTCAGAACAGGAAAAAAGGCTCAAACTGCAAACAATAGGTTACCCTTTTAAACTGTAAGCTGATTATACTTAATGTAGTTGATTTTCCAGCAACTGAATGTCTGTAGGTTTGAACTAAGCTTCTATTATATTTGAAGCTGAACAGAAACGACGGATCGACAAGCAGGATCAAAACGTGAATGTATGGATAGACAAACAGACGGGTGGATGGATGGACCAATGAAGGGATTTGTAGATAGATGGTTATATAGGTAGAAGAATGAACAGAAGGAATGCCAGACAAATTTCTTGCTCTGTTTCCCACATTCTACTAATGCAGCAAGTGAAAATTTGAAAAGTCAGTATAGTTTGGATGGATGGAGGTAGGGATGGCTGGATGGATGGATGGTTCTGACGGAGTTAGAACAAGAGGATGTGAGTGAAATAGAACTAGACTAGAAATAGAAACAGATTCTTTTTGGATTGGTAGATGGGTGGAATGAGGTTGGGGCAATTGGATGTGTAGCTAGATGGAGTAGTGGGCAGATGTATCAAGGTCTGGGCTCGTATTCATAAAGATTCGACGAATGATCTACTAATTTATCTTAAACATTTCTAACTAGGAATCTTAATCATAAGCTTGACTCAAGACCAATCACAAAGCATCAGAGCATTACAAATGTAATGTAAACATCTCCAAAACAGCGCAGAAATGTCATAATGCCGAATGATATTATTTCTGCTGCTATGGCATTTTCGGAGATGTTAGCGTATCTCTAAATGCCATAGAAGCAGAAATATATAATTAATTATATATACATATATTTTACACACACAGTTGTGTTCAAAAGTTTGCATACCTTGGGAGAATTTGCAAGATGTATACCATTTTTTAAAGAACACATGAGTGAGAAGGCAAAATTAAATTTATTTTATTTCTGATAGGTCTCAGGTTAGTATGTAAGGCAGAACAGAATGGCAAAGTCAAACATCATAACAAGAAATAACAAGAAAATAAGGAAATAATGCATGTTCAATAGTTTGCACACCTTTAGTTCTTAATATCGTCTATTTCCCGTCTTTCGTAATAATTGATGAGGTCCTTCATTCTCTCAGGTGGAATAGCTGCCAGTTCTTCTTGGCAAAATGCATCCAGTTCCTGTCAATTTTTTGGTTGTCTTGCAGACTACACAATTGAGATCACCGTGATGGTCACTCCAGAACCTTTAGCGTTTTCTGCTCTAGCCATTGGAAGGTCAGGTTTGCCTTGTGCATTGGCTCATTGTCATGTTGGAACATCCAAGAGCGTCCCACATGTGCAGCTTTCATGCTGTATAATGCAAATTACCTTCCAGTATTTTCTGATAACATGCTACATTCATCTTGCCATCGATTTTTACTAACTTCCCTGTGCCACTGGAGCTCACACAGCCCCAAAAATATACGAGATCCACCACCAAGCTTTACACCTGGTGTACTGATGGTGTACTTTTCACCATAGGCCTTGTTGACTCCTCTCCAAACATAGCAGTTATGGTTTTGACTATAAAGTTCAGTTTTGGTCTCATCACTCCACGACTGCTCCAGAAGCTGTGAGGCTTGTCTTGGTGCTGTCTGGCGTACTGAAGGCGAGCCTTTTTTTGGCATGGCCACAGCAACGGCTTTCTCCTGGCAACTCAACCATGCAGGTCAGTTGTGTTCATGTACCTCCTTGTTACAACAGCACTTTTTTCCAGAGCAGCCTGTATTTTTCCTCAAAGTTGTTGGTGGGATTTTCTTTGCGTCATGAACAATTCTTCTGGAAGTAATGGCTGAACTCTTTCTTGGTCTACTTGACCATGGTTTAATATCAACAGAACCTCTTATTTTCCACCTCTTTATCAGAGTTTGAACAGTACCGACCGGCATTTTCAAGTGTTTAGATCTTTTTATATCCTTTTCCTGCTTTATAAAGTTCAGCTACATTATTATGCAGGTCCATTGTCAGTTCTTTTGTCTTCCTCATGGTGCAGTATCCAGTCAAGTCAGTGCATCACCACGTGAGCTGAGAAACTCACTGACTATTTATGCACAGACACTAATTACAATTACAATGAGTCATAGGTGTAGAAACTTCCCTTTAATAGCCATTTAAACCCCTGCGTGTTTATAATATGGCCAACCACTCGAAAATATGTAAACCTTTGACCAGGATCGTTTGGGTTTGTTTTGGGATTTCAGTTATCATTTATCAAGTTTTAAAAATGAGTCAAACGACTATGTGATAATTAATGACTTCACGTGACCGCTATCCTTAAACAAGAAAAAAAAATATTTTGCATTATCAGTCATATTTTCAAGATAAATGGCAAAACCTTTAACAATTTCTTTTGAGCACATATGTATATGGCATTCCTCACTGTGTTAGTGATGTTATCTCTAATATGATTGGTCACAGAAATAATACCTACAGTACCTGATCTAATGGATGGATGGATGGATGGATGGATGGATGGATAGATAGATAAATGGATTTGTAGATGAATGGTCAGACAAATTTAATGCTAATTACTAATGCTGCAAGTATAAATTTGAATCATTTGAGTTTGAATGGATGGATGGAATATTAATGGATGTGGGTAAGGATGGATGTATGGATGAATGGATGGATGGATGGTTCTGGGTTTGTGGGTGTGAGTGTGAACACACTAGAAATAGACATAGACAGATTGTCAGACAAGTTTTACACAGTAATCACACTACAAGTAAATCTGAGCTAAAGATTCTGCATAATAGATGGATAGACAGGTGGATGGATGGACAGGTAGATGGACGGATGGATTGAGAGGTGGGTGGAGAGATAGATGTGTGAATGGATAGATATATAGATAGATGGATTAACAGGTGGGTCGATTGATAGGTGTATGAACGGACGGATGGACAGGTGGACGGACGGATGGACGGACAGACCTCCCCCTTTCTTTCCTCGGTATGATCGCGCCACTCACAGAGATCCTGTTTTCAAACAAAAAAGTTTTGCTGACATTGAGATTTACAGCAGGTGAATTTAAAAAGCGGTCTAGAGAGATTCCACCTAGTAAATAAAGTAAAAAACAAATCACCTCACGAAGCTGCTACGTCTTACATTTGACGTGTTCTCTCCGCAGAATGCATTTCCCTCACAGCTGCATTCTCAGCAGAGCATAAAGGTATAAAGTGTTTAAACATATTCGGCTTGGATCTATGAGTTTGCGAAGTCTTGTAGAATCACTGGGCATGTGTTTTCTTGTTTTTCCCCCCAACACCACCACCACCACCACCACCACCAAAAAAAAACCTCCATCATGTTTGTAACTTGACATTTTGGTGCACTCTGAGTTTTGCTTGTCGTTAAACTACCTCAGGCATCCGTGTCTGTCTCGTTAGGCACTTTCTCGGTGGGACCTTTCAACATGATCGCTGTATTTCCTCAAAGCTCGACTGCGTGAAAAATATCTAAACAAACTTCTGCAGTGACAAATCACCCCTGCAGATGTGGTTTTGCAGTTTAATTAAACCTAAAGGAGAAAAAAATACTGGGCTATTGTTATCTACATCACTGTTACTAGCAACTGAGGATCTGTCATGGACTTGTAGTCTAATCTCGCTGACAGACTGTGAATCCTTCATGGATTTGGACTTCCTTCCTCCTCTGTTGTGTACTGCTGATCCATCATGTTCTATTGATTACATCTGCAATTGCTCTTCTCTTGTTCATCCCCGCATTCATCACCTAGTGAATCCCAGCTCACCAGGAAGTGGATCCTCTTCAAATTTTCATTTTGTTGCTAAATGTGTTTCTTTTCTTTTCTTTTTTTTTTTTTCCTGTCTTCATAAAGGCTTCAAAGATGCTGGTGGGGGGTTGTAGTTGTATATCTACAACATCTTGTGCTTGTTTTGTCCTATTATTTAATATTATGCATTTTTAGACATGAACGTCAAAAACAATTGCCACGAAGATGCTGCTTAAGCTGTTCTAGAACCGACTTCCTTTTCCGCCTCCAAGCTAACTTTTTATTAAGCGTAAGACTATTCAGCCTTTTTCTTTTTTCCTGAATATTCTTTTCATTTTCCTCAATAAAAAGGAAGGTCATTTCTAGTTATACAGCCTGCAGCTTGATATAATGCCTCCAGGAGGAGCCATTCTAGTACGATGAAGAAAAAATAAAATGAAATTACAGTGTGGAAATGTCGTGTTTATACGTTACACACCCACACGAGTGGCTCGAAAGTCTCACCAGAGTCTTATTCATTACAACTGGTTCTCTCAAGTGTGAATCATTATTGAATTAGCTTTCCAAGTCCTTGTTTTTGACTAACTCTGGATGGATTATGTAACACATTTATCACCTGCTCTATTTTAGGAGATTTTAAGGCCAAACTTTTTTTTGCAGAGTCTTGATTAAAAAGCTTTTACTGATCAAAAATTAAAATAGAAGTTTCTCCAAAGAATAAAGAGCCCTTTATACTCTCAGAAAGCAGTGAACCACATTTCAGGAGGCTGCACTACAGAGAATGGATGAGTGGATGGATGGATGGATGGATGAATGGATGGATGGATGGATAGATGGATGGATGGATGGATGGATGGATGGATGGATGGAAAGATTGATGGAATGTTGCTTTACAGATAGAGGATGGACAGATGGATGGATGGATGGATGGATGGATGGATGGATGGATGGATGGATGGATGGATGGATGGAGAAAAATAATGTTGCATTACAGACAGAAGATGGATGGATGAACAGATGGATGGATGGATGGATGGATGGATGGAGGAAAATAATGTTGTATTGCAGACAGAAGATGGATGGATGAATGGATGGAGGTATGCTGAAAAGGAATGTTGCTTTACAGACAGAGGATGGACAGATGGATGGATGGATGGATGGATGGATGGATGGATGGATGGATGGATGGAAAGATTGATGGATAAATGGATGGAAGATGGAAAGAAATGTTGCTTTACAGACAGAGGATGGACAGATAGATAGATGGATGGATGGATGGATGGATGGATGGATGGATGGAGGAAAATAATGTTGCATTACAGACAGAAGATGGATGGATGGATGGATGGATGGATGGATGGATGGATGGATGGATGGAGGAAAATAATGTTGTATTGCAGACAGAAGATGGATTCATGGATGGATGGATGAATGGATGGATGGATGGATGGATGGATGGATGGATGGATGGATGGATAGAGGAAAATAATGTTGTATTGCAGACAGAAGATGGATTCATGGATGGATGGATGAATGGATGGAGGGATGCTGGAAAGGAATGTTGCTTTACAGACAGAGGATGGACAGATGGATGGATGGATGGATGGATGGATGGATGGATGGATAGAGGAAAATAATGTTGCATTACAACCAGAAGATGGATTGATGGATGGATGGATGGATGGATGGATGGATGGATGGATGGATGGATGGAGGAAAATAATGTTGCATTGCAGACACAAGATGGATGGATGAATGGATGGAGGGATGCTGGAAAGGAATGTTGCATTACAGACAGAGGATGTATGTATGTATGGATGGATTAATGGATGTATGTATGTATGGATTAATGGATGTATGTATGAATGGATGGATTCATGAAGGAAACGAATGTTGCATTACAGACAGAGGATGGATAAATAAATTGTTAGCTAGTTGGATAGATGAAGGGAGAATGAAAGGGAACGGTGAATGAACGGATGATTTGTCTGATGCATAGAATGGATGGATTAACAGGCAGATTTATAGGGGTTTCGATGTATTAACTGATGGACAGACAGATGAATGGATGGATGGATGGATGAATGGTTGGATGGACAGACAGACAGACACATTTACAGATGCATAAGCAAATGGACAGACAGATTATTTGATGGTATACAAGAAAGAGGCAGGACACAGAAAGATAAACAGGTAAACAGCTGGACGGACATTTTCATCTGATAAGAGAAAACCAGTGTGTTTTTGTCCACTGATCGTTGATAAAGATTCCCTGATGAGCTTTGACTCTGTTCTGTAGTCCATCCTTTTCAGAAGCACTGCTCAGTAGGTCAAGAAAGAGCAGCAGCATCGTTCCAAAGCGCTCTGCGTTTTTATCACCTATTAATTATGAACGTTAATTGCGACGGCTTTAAAGTGCATAAGCATAAACTAACCATGTAACTATTTTCATTTATGCAAATGTTTCTTAATGGAATAATAAACAGTATTATGTACTAAACAATAAGCTCTGCCATATGTGAAATAAGGAAAGATAAATAATTGCCTCATTAAGGAACAAAAGGAAGTGTAAAAAGTCTCAACGGCGAGACGTACGATACAACGTCTTACCTTGTGAAAACTTCGAAAGTAGGCAGCTTTTTCATCGGGATATTTTTCTAATCGACGCGGCCCTTTACTCGACGCTTTTTTGAACACCAGCCAGCATCGTCTGAAGATCTGTCAAAAATAGAACATAATTACAGAGGGCAAAATTTACTTTTATGCCTACATGCATCACAACTCTTCTTCTGTTAGAGCAAGAATAATTGCTTGCAATGAATTGTAAATATCTTTATAAACTAATAACACTGAGTCTCCTAGGGGTCTAAATTTATTAGTTTTTCCGATTTTTTACCCCCTTTTGTTTTCCATACTTGACTATTTTTAAATGGAACTCACGTCTGGTGAAAACGTCCAAAATTATGGGATTGGCGTCTCTGAGAAGAGCACACAGTCTTTTATGGCTGTTTTATGAGGAATCATTAAAGTGAATTAAAAAAAAGAAAGAAAAGAAAAAAAAATGCTTATACAACAAATGCTAACGAATTAGAAGGACTATTGTTAGTATAAAAAATCTAAATGCTGCGTGAGTTTAATCCTGTTTATCGATTCGACTTCTGCACTGCGATGTCTCAATCACAGTTCATCCTTTTTTTTTTCTTTTTTTTTTTTTTTATCTCTCACATATTGATTAAAGAGACTCTTCAACTCCAAATTCCCCATAGCAGGTCTGGGGATTTTCACAGATCAAGCACTCTGATGTCACTTCAAGGTCAATTTACAACAGATTGTGTCTGTGAAAGTTGTGTATACACGCGCGCACACACACACACACACACACACACACACACACACACACACACACACACACGTGACTCAAACGAATCTGGTTCAAACAATAGGACAGATACATATAGCTCTATATCATGATTTACAAGATTCCACATGATCATCTTACAGATCTGGATTTTTCAATGACGATAAATTTGACGACAACATTTTTTTTTTCTTATCGTGGTATATAGTCCTAGAGATATATCATCACACCTCTGCTGTCCTGTGTTTCATTCTGTCCACACTCTGTGGGCCAAATCAATAATCCAACAGCATCATAATTAACTAATGAGGTCAAAGCAGAACCGTTCACATCTGTTTAACATCTCTGATTTATTCGCATAATAAAATGTCATATGTTAAAAACTGGCAGTGGTTTGGACTAAAGCAGTTTAGGATGCATTAGAGTGGATGCTGGAAAACAGGGTAGTTGGATGAAAGCCATGTTCACTCCAATTCATTTTGCATTCCTTCTCTCTCTCTGCCTCATATATAAATAGAAGAAATACAAATAGAATTCATTACCCAGGATAGAGGGATAGATATGCCTCAGATTGTTGATTACAAAGCGATCTGATATCAAATATAAACACTCGCTATCCACTTTATAAGGAACTCCTGTGCGTTCGTGCAGTTGTCTGTTTAGATACAGATGAAGAGCTGAAGGTAAGGGTTCGTACACTAGAATGAAAAAACAGTGTGACTTTAAACATGATGTGGTTGATGGTGCAAGAAGGGCTGGTTTTGGGCATTTCAGATAATCCTTGGATTTTCACACACAGTTGTCTCTAGAGATTATACAGAATGGTGTGAAAAACAAACAAACAAAAAAAAAACCATCCTGTGAGTGGAGGGTCTGTAGTCTGAGACACCTTGCTGATGATAAAGAACAGAGGAGAACGGGAGGACAAATGAACTTAAATAAACTGATGAACTGTGAATATTTCAGAAAACAAACAAAAAGCATCGAACCGTTATCTGGATGACTTTTAAACAGCAGAAGACCATATTTAGTTCCACTCCTGGCAAGAACAGGAATCAAGGTTTGATGATTTGTCCGCGCTGAGATGCTTTTCCGCTCACCTCTGTTGTAAAGATGTGGGCATGTGGTAGCCTAGTGGTGAAGGTGTTGGGCTATCAATCGTGAAGGTTGTGAGTTCGATTCCCACGTCCACCAAGCTACCACTGCTGTGCACCTGAGCAAGGCCCTTAACCCTCAATTGCTCAGTTGTATAAAAATGAGATAAAAATGTAAGTCGCTCTGGATAAGGGCGTCTGTTAAATGTTATAAATGTAAAGGGTGATTATTAAAGAGTGAGTTACTGTAACATTCCAGGTTGCTCCAACCAATCAGGACATTTTCCTCTTTCACCAAAAAGACGTTTCCGCCCACAGACTCGTCTCTTACGTCGCACCATCCTTTTTAAACTCTAGAGACTGTCGAATGTGAAAATCCCAGGAGATCAGCAGCATCTAAAATACTCAAACCATCCCAACCACCTTGCCATGGTTAAAGTCAGAAAGCTTTTTTTTTTCACATTTTTCACATTATCCTAAGCGAATAACCAGAACCTGCCTGATTTTATACTTTGTCCTGCTTCCATACTGGAATATTTCAAACAGCTTTATTTATTTTTTTTTACTCCTGTCTAGTGATCCATAAAACCCTGTCTTCATTCCAGTCCTCAGAAATAAATGGTTGAACTTTTATGGACACTAGGTTTAAAGATGCATCATAAAATATTGCTGTTCAAGATGGCTAAATACACGGAACATAAAGAGAAATAACCTTTAATTTATAATTCAGTGCTGTTTCATGGTACATGTCAACTGCATACAGAGCGCATATATCTCCCACCTTCCTGGGGCTAGAGTACTGGAGAGGGGCTATTTTTAGCCTTACAACCATGCAGTTTGGTTCCGTACAGTATGGGGCTATATCTAGGACCGCTGAGACTGCTAGGATTTTGTGCATATTTTAGGAAGAATGCATGGAATTTATGAGAATGTGTAGAATCATATCCTGCTACTTGTTTTATTTAATACAAGACCATCTTTGCGTTTCTTAATTATCCGATTATTATACCGCTCTGAATTTAGGCTTATCGGTGACTTCAGTGTGTTAGGAAGTAAAGAACATACATGACACGCTGTTATAGGAAAATAATTAATAATGCATTAGTGTAACGTGCGTTAAACAGGCTGATTATTTTCCAATAACAGCATGTCATAAAGTGTTATAAACATCTCGTACTACAATAATTGGCTTGTGGAGAGCAACATGTCAACGCTTTTAACCGTTTCTAATTCATGTTCATTAACATGTACGATTTTTATGCTTTGTATCCTTTCTTAAATATCACTTAAAAAAAAAAAAAAAAAAGCTTCAATTATGCAGACATCGTCCCAGTGTATTAGTCGTTACTATGGAAACAAGATCATATTAGAAAGACGGCTCTTGATATTTGATTTTAAAAAAAAGTCCAAATTTAGGTATCATGACAACTCCGGAATACGCGGTGACGATGTCAATATTATAAATGGTGCCGTGTGATTATTTAGGGCAACGAATCAGGAAAATGGTTTTGTGAACAGCTTCGATTGGCTGTAAAGCGTCTGTGAAAAAGAAACTCGCTCTGACTGTGCGGTGCCTTTTAGGATTAATATTCAAACGCATTCTCCATTTCCTAATGCTGACAGCCGATACTCATTTGCGTGATGCATTGTGCGTGCTTTCTGCTGCTCTTCATCACCATTCGGATCCGCTGGCTAGATTAATTTGTTTACCAAGCTGGTGTAGTGAATTAAGAAGAACAAAGCTGTGTGAAGATCCAGTATAATTGTGCAGTGTAGGAAAATATTCCACCTGTGTCTTATATTTCACTAAAGGTTAAGTGTTACTAACTAACAAGAGATACAACCTACAGGATAAGAAGACTACTGAAATGATATTAATTTCTTAAAGGATGAATATTTAGATGGATTTTTGCAGAGTGTTGGCTGGCATAGCGTTATTCATTTACAGAAAACAAGTAGCGTTCAGGAGCACCATGACTGATTTTTGACTTCTTACTTAACGCATGTCCTGCGGTTTGGATCTAATTCAATTTCTGTGAAGAAACAAAATCTCGTTACGTCTTGTGATGTATATGAAAAGAAAGACAAATACAGAAAGCCCATGTATATGTGTGTGTCTCAATATGGCAATAACTTTTTTCTCCTGTCGTTACTGTTAGATTTATGGACTTGGTGATGAGACCGTAGACGACGGTTTATTAAAAGGATGGTTTATTAATAGTTTGAGCCAAGAACGACAACACTGTGCAAAATTTTAAGATTATACTGTATACACCGCTACGGTCGCAGTGTACGACATGTACTTTACTATATCATGTTTTGGGGTTGGTCTATAATATCAGCTGATGTTTACATCCCATGCATCTGTTGACATCGTGCTGTTAAAGCACCAATGGAAATATTCTATAAAAAAAAAGCATATTTACGTTTACGTTTACATTTACGACCTTTGGCAGACGCCCTTATGTGGAGAAATGAATACATAAAAACTGGTTCACTAGGTTACAGATTTAGGAAACCGGCAACCAAAAACTCTGTTCAGAGGTTTTGTTTTTACATATAATATACACATAAAACAGAAAAGTGCTAGTTGAGTTAAGTAGCTGTTCGGACATCTAGAGCAGGGATCGGCAACCCGCGGCTCCGGAGCCGCAAGTGGCTCTTTCATCCCTCTGCTGCGGCTCCCTGTAGATTTGGAAAATAAATATTTAATTATTTTATTTTTTATTTTTTAGTTAGTTAGTTTTTTTAAAAAATGTAATTCTAAATTCTAAGATTATGATGATATTGTATCATTAAAATAAACGGTTTAATTTGTTAACTGCCAACTTGCGAAATCCGACACAAAAAAGCAGGCGGTATTTTTGGTTTACTGCAAGCCGACAATTTTGATGTCATGAATACGAAGAAGACTCAATTTGACATTGCACATTTTATTTGAAAGTAACCTTCAACCCAGCGTCTTTTTTGTTAAGGTTAGTTCAAACTGTTCAAAATATTTTTGTTTGCTTGCAGAAATAAAATTTTGTTTACTCGGTAGCAGTTCATTCATTTCATAAATGCAACACACTACAGGTTTTTCTATACTTTCCATAAAGGTAAAAAACGATATATGTAGTGTTATCTTCCTTTTAGATGTCAAAAGGGTTTTGTGGCTCCCTGTGTTTTTTTTTCTGTGGGAAACGGGTCCAAATGGCTCTTTGAGTGTTTTAAGGTCGCCGACCCCTGATCTAGGGGAAGTTCATTCGACCACCTCTGTGCCAGAACAGAAAAGAGTCTTGCTGTAATACCTACCTCTTACCCTGAGAGATGATGGGAACAGTCGAGATCACATCATAAAAACAGTCAGAAGAGATTTGGACAGATTGTTAGTAACTTATTTAGCTTGGAAACAATGTCCATGTTCAGCATAATCCTTCAAATGCATTGGTAATTAAAATATTTTTGACTAATCGTCAGTCTAGGTATTTAATCTGTATCTGTCACGTGGCTGAGTCAGGCTGCCGCTGATGTGTGCAGCTCCATCTGTGAGAACAGGCGTGCGTTTTAATTTAATTATGAGACGCACTGCACTCAAAAAGAAAGACGGAATCATTTGCCGTTATTATTCCACCAAAATTTTGCTTCAGTGACAAAGAAAATGCTGACGATCAGTCAAATTGGGAACAAGGTTCAAGCCAGTGAGCACCTTATGGCCACTACATTAACGAATTCGCCAGCAAGTTTCTGACGAACACTCGGTACACGTGAAAGGACAATCATGTAAACGATAGCAAAAGACAGTTGGTCGTATAATCCTGTGCAGAATGTAGAATCACAGCAAAAAAATATTAAAACAGAACCCAGATATATTGTTAAATCCTTGTGCATACTTACAGTGAAGATAAATACAGTGAAGCTAACTTTCAGTGAAGATAAATACCATGTACTGAAGGAGTTACTGTTCTCTGAAAACAATGGCAGAGCTTCCTTTACTACTGATTGCTGGGCATGAGCTTAACAACTCGTTTTATTGACTGTAAAAGAATCCAGGTGGTGCTCAGTGTGAAAGGCCCAAAGTAGACGATGCAACCTGCACACTGAGGATGAAACTGAATATGAAGACCTTACTGAGAATGAACTGATAATGGCTTTTATATAGATATAACTACAGATACAAATATGAGGGTGGTGTTTGTTTTTTTGGTATCCCAAATGATACCGGTATCATAATTAGTTTCTAAGGCGACACTGATATCAGAAGTGGTATGCCAAATGACTCTGGTACTCTGATTAGGTGGCACTGGTACTGGAACTGGTATCCCAGGTGGCAATGGTACAAAACCTGGTATTCCAGGTGGTACTGGTACTAGAACTGGTATCCCAGGTGGTACTGGTACAATAACTGGTATCCCAGGTGGTACTGCTACAAGAACTGGTATCCCAGGTGGTACTGGTTCTAGAACTGGCATCCCAGGTGGTACTGGTTCTAGAACTGGCATCCCAGGTGGTACTGGTACTAGAACTGGTTTCCCAGGTGGTATTGGTATCCCAGGGGACACTGGTGTAAGAAATGGTATCACAAGTCACACTGGTGTCAGAACTGGCATCCTAAAAGATCCTGGTATTAGAACTGGTATACGAAGTGTCACTGGTGCTAAAACTGGTATCCCAACACAAGACTGGTATAAAAACTGACAGAATTGGTACCCCAAGCTACACTGGTATGGGGTAAGAGTGATGTGGGAAGTATGGAGAGAGGCAAACAAGAACAGAAAGTGAGAGAGATACAGAAAGAAAAATGAAAAACAGATGTAAAGAAAAAAGGAAACAAGAAAATCCTTCCTTCCAAATTTACTTTGGGATTAAATCCATAATTCCGAAATAAACGAAGCAATAAACAGATATACAACACGACCTTTAGCACCCCAAATAAGCACAATGCAGAGATGCGTACTCTCAAAAACAATAAAACGAACATCCCGTCACACCTGGTCTAAGCTCTCAGCGAATGTGAGATCACCACGCTTGAAATCCTGCATTCCTGTCATGCATCATCCACACAGCCAGAGAGCTGACACGACTTCTTCAGTCAGACGGCTTGCACACCGGGGGGATCCGCACAATGAGGGGAACGATGCTTGATAGCCCGGAGGAGATTTTCCGAGATGACTGAGAGAAATGAGGTTGTATTTAGAAGACTTCCTGACCCAGTCTAAAGCCTGAGAAAGAACTGGTGCAGATATCACAGGCGAGACCATTTACAACAACGGCACAAGATAAAAGGCCAGAGAAAATGAAGGCAGAGAGGCAGAGTGTCCTGGGAACCACACTGTGAAACAGATGCACTTGAAAAGTTACAATGCTGCTGCATAGAGGCTGTTAAAGACAGGAGGAAAGGCTTCTGAAATGGTGACACTGTCCATCATCAATCCCCCAGTCAAAATGTGGGGAACATTTACAATTAGAAAAGAAGAATGAAGAAGTTTTGCTTTCTGTATTCAAATTTAAATCTTTCACCTGAAGCATTGGTTGCTGTTAGCAATGATCTCCTCAATTGCTCCAAAGTGTAGACCCCGGAAGCCGACAAGTCTCTGTGCTGACAAAACTGAATTGCACTCACACCTGATGGTTTCTCTGCACATTCCCTTCACTGCCCTGTGCTTGTCCTTACCCTTTTGTGTGCCAGGCTTTTTTACTAGGCTCAACCACATCAGATGTTGTGTTTTCTGTTGTTTTATCAGATTGTATTGTACACTGATGTACAGAACCTCTTTCTTAGATTTTCATGGACCAAATAAAATACATAATTTTGTGTTCCCTGTTCATTGCTTTGATGATATACACTAAGCTTATGTATCCCAAATGACAATAATGTTTGAACTGGTATCTCAAGTGACACTGGTCTCTGTACTGGCATAATAGCAACACTAGTATCAGAATTAGTATCCCAAGAGACACTTGTACCAGAACTGGTATCCCAAAGGACATTGGTATAGCAAGTGACACTGTTATCTGGACTGGTATCCCAAATGACACTAGAACTTTTACTAGTATCCCATGTAACACAGAACAGAACTGATGCCCCAATCAACACTGTTAACTTGACTGGTATTCTTGCAACACTGGTATAAGAACTGGTATCCCATGTGATACAAAGCGGCACTGTTATTAGAAATGGTATCCCAAGTGACACGGGTATTTTGACTGGTATCTCAAGCAACTCAGGTATTAGAACCGGTATCGTAAGTGACATGGTTATCTGAATTGGTATCCCAAACGACACTGGCATTTTGCTGGGTATCTTAACCTTATCCCATGTGCCACTGGTATAACTGGTATCCCAAGTAACACTGGTATATTAACCAGTATCCCATGTAGCACTGGTATATTAACTGGTATATTAACTGGTATCCCAAGTAAGACTGGTATATTAACCAGTATCCCATGTAGCACTGGTATATTAACTGGTATCTCATGTGACACTGGTATATTAACTGGTATCCCAAGTAACACTGGTATATTAACTAGTATCTCATGTGGTACTGGTATATTAACTGGTATCCCAAGTAACACTGGTATATTAACTGGTATCTCATGTGACACTGGTATATTAACTGGTATCCCAAGTAACACTGGTATATTAACTAGTATCCCATGTAGCACTGGTATATTAACTAGTATCCCATGTGGTACTGGTATATTAACTGGTATCCCAAGTGACACTGGTAATAAACCCGATATTGCCTTAACTGGAAAATGTGTAATCCCTGCAAGAAACATAACTGTTTAACAATGTTAGCATTTGTTTGTTTATTTCACTAAAGAAACCATTGTGCTGTCTGCACTCTTCTACATACAGTACATGAGCTCAATTGTTCCCATGATTGGCTCGTGTCTGTGATTGACTGTGATTGACAGAACCAAGAGTTACAGAGACTATGCTATTCCTCCTACACAGTAAGCAGAGCATTTTGTTTGCTTGGCTCCAGGCCACAGGCGTCTGTGGCATCATCTGGATTCAAACTTGCAATCTCCTGATGATAAAGTGAATGCTTTACCACTGCACTCAGAAGTCCCTGAATCAGCTTTTGCTTTAACTATGGAAAAAGATGACCAGCCAACTAGTAAAAATTAATGGCCGTGCAACCCCTAAACACTAGTAATAAAATGTGCAGTGTGTATTAAACTACTAATACACACCACAGACACACCACTTCTACATGATGTATGCTGCAAATACTCCGTTTCTATTCCATTTCTAATCAAGGAAACTTAGAGTTATATCTTTTTAAAATATTGTTTCCAGGCAGTCAATCCTGAAACATGAACTGAATTCATTCTACACCTTCATGTTTAAATGTACAAATAGTTTTGTAATAAAAACAACAGTAACAAATTGCTGATCATTTGCTGATCAAAAAATTGTCTTTATTTCTTCAAAATCAGCAAAATCCTGGAGCAACTGATAAATAAAAAGAAATGATTCAATATAATATAGACGTGAGAGAAAGTTGAAATAATTTTAGACAAAACTTTGTCACGTGATGCGTCTTGGCTGTAATCCACGGA